>NC_036654.1:2991133-3069284 GCF_002806865.2 Cucurbita pepo subsp. pepo | reverse complement strand
CCCCCCCCCCCCCCTCTTTCGGGGCTCAACGTCCTTACTGGCACATCGCCTGGTGCCTGGCTCTGATACCGTTAGTAACAGCCCAAGCTCACCGCTAGCAGATATTGTCCTATTTGGGCTTTCCCTTTCGGATTTCCCCTCAAGGTTTTTAAAACGCATCTACTAGGAAGAGGTTTCCACATCCTTATAAATAATACTTCATTTTCCTCTCTAACCGATGTGGGATCTCACAATCTACCCCGCTTCAGGGCCCAACGTCCTCGCTGGCACTTGTTCCCCTCTCCAATCGATGTGAGATCTCACAATGAATGACTTATGCACAACTTCAAGATTATAGGAGCATAATTAGGACATGAACCACATAAAGATAAGAAAGGACGAAAATGCCCCTACCATCCCTTCTATAGTGTTTTATGGTTTGGATGAACTTAGAATAGCATGAAACTTTGCATGACACATTTTTATGATATAATGCTTGACTTATGCCTAAATTTATAAAGTGTTGACATGATTATGATCGGTAAGTTGTGATTCGGGATGACATATGCCTAAGTTGTGATTAGGGATGACATATGCCCAAGTTGTGCCTTATTTTATGATAGACCCTTCAAGCTACAAGCATGAACTTTTGAACCTATGATTTTGCTTTAAGGTTAAGAGCCAAGCCAAGTAGGTTTGTTCTTAGAGATGCACAACCCAAGCCCTAAGTCTACCATGACACTTAAATGCCAAGCCCTAAGTCTACCATGACACTTAAAGACTACTAGGTACTACTCTACTCAGACCCGCCTTATTGCCTAAGTCACCCTAGACCTCCCGGTACACAATACATCATGATCATATGTTTCTCTCACCAAGGTGAGATGCCTTCCTTTGCAAAATGTCAAACTTAGCCTATGTCACAAGGGATGCATGCGGATGTCGAGGTCGATAGATGCCAAATTTGAATTCCGAATCCCAAGCATGGAACCTTACAACCATGACTCGTGGAATGCAGGGGAATGTCGACACAGTTATGGGACAAATTTGGATTTCGAATCCCAGACATAGGTTTTTTAGGTTCATGTTGTTTACCGCCCATGTGACTTGGTAGGTTTTCTAGGGAGAGTGTTTTAGGATCAGGACTAGTGTTATACATTGTGTATGGAGTGGAAGTGGACAGCCTGATGGCATCCACTCTCCTTAAACTCATCAAAGGATGAGGGATCATATATGTGCATGAGTCACGACTAGACACGACAAAACCTTATGAACTTAAGAACTCATGATATCTAGGACCAAGGTTCTCAAAATAGAAACTATGTAGGCCTTTAGTCAGGTTTTAGAGTATATTACTCTAGAATCCTCCCATGGACATGATTAAGAGGCTACAAGTAGGCTACTTACTAAGTTTTATACGCACACTAGTTTTTATTTATCTTTTAGGTAATAAGTAGAAGACTGGTAAAAAACGGAGCGGATATAGAGCAAGTGCCATAGAGAGCCAAACCTAGGGGCAAGAGCCTCCACTGGTTTTATGCAAGTCTTGTCCACTTGTATTTTGATCTTCGTTCCATTTGTGTATTTAAACTTAAACACTATTTCAGATATTGTAAATATATATTGTATGTATGTTTTATGTTTTTAAACCTCGAGACTCTTTTTTTAAAGTGAGAAATTTTACCGGATTTTTACTTCGTCGACGCCCACGTCACAATCCGTGCTTCAGATAGCTCAAAAACCGAGTCGTGATAATCTATGTCCAATAGATCTTTGAACTTTTAATTTATGATAAGTCTCTTACATATTTGATATTTTACATCTAATAGGACTCTAACTTCCAATTTAGGTATGTAATTTTTTAAAATGTTGAATAGGTCAAGAACTTATTAGACACAAAATTGAAAGTTCAAGAATTTATTGGATACTTTTGAGTTTTGAAAGTCTAGGGACCTATTAAATAGAAATGGAAAGTTTAGGAATATATTAGATACTTTAAAAGCTTAAGAAAAAAAATAGACAATCCCGAAATCCTTAAAGCTTTGAGACTAAACTTGTAATTTGACCCATAAGTAAAAAGAATAATAATGAATTCGTAAAAAGAACTCATGAGTCATGCATTGTGTTAAATATCTATAACTCTAAAACGTACAATCATTTTCCGCCAACACGTCCCCTATCTAAATTTTTTTCATTAAAAAAAATCTTTGTGCTGTGAGAATAATAGATGAAATGGCTTCATACCGGTAATGTTTTACAGCTGCAGTTTTGTTTCCATGTATCCATACTTTGAGCAAGTATTCATAAAAGCTGCAATGAATCTTCGAGTTAAAGGGTACGAGTGAAAAGTTAAGAGTGGTTTGGTAAAAACTTGAAATGAAAGGGAGTAAAAACTCAGAAGAAAAAAAAAATTGCTCAAAAACATAATATAAAATATCGATCTTTGATGATTGAATACCTGTCACCCATGGCACCAAAAGTAATGGTTGAAGATGATGCTTTTCCTTCATTTTGATCAATGTATATGGGAAGCAGCCCATCATCGGGGAAACTTTTATTGAGCTGTGATATAACATTCTCAACCTGACATGTTTTACACCAAACATTCAGTATTCTAGGAAGCCAATTGACGCAGAGAATAACACTTTACAATCAAGTAAGTACAATTAATAAATTAATCAAAGCCACTAATAGTGGAACATTAGTTCCATATGCTAGAAATGGAGATCAATATCCTTCACATATAATACAAAGAACAATTGCTATTAGGGTACGTATCAACAAGTAAACGTGTACATCATTGAGGTATACATTTCAGGACAAATAACACTTTCAGATATAGCATTGGTACACAGGATTTTAGAGCCACCAATCTATCTATTCTCGGTAAATTGCAGAGTGGATTGAGATTGTGTAAGAACACAATATGAAAAATAAATTATAGAATTTGACCTTCTGCTGATATTTTGGATCTCCCGTCCTTTGTGATAGAGAAATGAACTCAAGCTGCTCTGTACCAGAATCTGCAAGGATACTAAGACCCTGAGAAAAAACAAAAAGAAAATTATTAGCCTCACCAAAAAATGTGTAATAATAATACATATTGAATTAGAAATAATATCATTAAGCATAATAAACTGCAACTACGGAAACTCCTATCTCAAACTACATAGCTAAAAAAAGTTGTTTAAAAAAGAACCTCCAATTGGCATGATTGGACTTGACGTTGAACACCACACATTGGCTAGAAAATACGATGAATAAAGGACATTGACCAATGTGGCACATCCAAGAAAACACCTTGGAAGTCAGATATCAAGATCGATCATGTAAAAACTAATGACGACACCAACCCTCCAGAAGTATATTATAAGAATGGAAATGTCTAAAGTTATGAATCCAAAAAGAATCACCAGGATTAAACCTCAATCCATGTGGGGAAGGATATCAATATAAACGGGGATTTCTTGGCCTAAAACGAGTGGAGCATGCAATTCTAACTCAACATGCAAGTTTAAGGTAAAAGTCATCTCACTTCCAATACAAGGATATGTAAGTAGCAACATATCCTAGTTTGGAACCGGACATGAACGTCCTTACACTTTTAATGCATTGGAAAACCAGAAAAAAAAAATGCAAAACTTTGACGAACTCACCCCATTCCATGAAGGATTATGAGGTCTTCCACCAACCAAATTTATTAAGTTATAAGGGATTCCTGAAGGGGTATCCCATGCTGGAAGTAGCCTATCTGCCATATCTCTAGCCTTGTCAAGAAAAACTTTGTCACCGGAGAGATCATATGCACTGAGAAGTCCACCTACAACTCTGGATCCAATCAAAAGAAAGCATTTATGAGCAAACAAAATGTGGCAACAACTCTTTGAATTTCTCGTTAGGAGAACCAAAATAAAGCCATAGGTCCAACAGTCTTCACCCGTAAAAAAGACAACTTAAAATCAACGCATATTAAACCTCATTACACAACCTTATGGTTGTTTCAAAAACACTGGCATCATAATTCTTGTTGAAATCCAATGAATTTGCAACCCACCTGTAAAGTGAAGCAATATTTAGAGGCATCAGAATTGTCTGCATAATTCTTTGTAGACAACACAAAGATACATAGGCCATTGACCAAACATATTTCTACCAGGCAATGTAGAGTTGTCATTGGAAAATAGACTTAAAAAATAAAATGTAAAAGCATATACATTAAATTATAAAGAAACATATCATAATATGGTTCACCAACTAAGTTGAATAGTACTAAATCTGGATCTTGACGGGGAATGGAATAATTAGCAAAGTATTAAGTTTATATGGTGATAAATAAATTTAAACTACATTGTAAATTATACAAATTAAAAAAGGGCGGGGGAGCATGGAAGAGTTAATCTGCTCAGAGTTTGTAGCAGACAAACTCCAATAACATTGTGATACCTTTTTATTTTTGTTTCTTTTTATATTGGAAACAAATTTAATTGATTTATGAAATTTACAAAAGGGCAAAGCCCATTTTCATGTCTTTGTAGCTCACAGGAAGAATAAAAGATCTAGAATATGTAACAAAGAGTCCATGAGTCCCATGCATTAAGAAACGGGGAAAAGAAGTAGTCAAAACACTCACTCTTTAGCTTTTTGAAATTGCTTATCGAGACCCATGATATACAACGTATCGAGAGAGTCTATTAGTGTTGCTCCAACACCACCAAAGCTATTGAAACCATTTTTTGATTGTGGCTGGTCACACCCAAAATTAAGAGGGATGAGGAAATAGAACGCTGTTACCCATAAACTGAATGCAGATATAGTTGAGAAATAAAAATAACATAGGAAGACGAGCAATCAATCTGAGATTCAAAACTTTTGGATACTGAAAGTACGGTAAATTACGTCCTTAGTGCTGCATTAACCCAAATTACTTTATACTTACTGAACCACTTTGAGGATAAATCAAGAAGCAGAATAGAAAGAATTTGCAGCCATAATCAGTTCATATAGATAGTGGAAGTCATAGAATCCAAAGTCAATAATCAGTACTTACCCCTATCTCATTATTCATATTTTTTTCACATGACATAAAAAGCACTCCAATCGTCTAACAGAAGCAGGAATCATATTTCAACAAATCGATATCCAAAAACAGGCATGAAGTGTGAAAAGTAGTATGCTTCTATATGTTGCTTAACGGTTACTTTATTCAAAGTTGTCAATATTCCCGAGCTGAGATTCCAGTTTTTGCACTTTATATGCTGTTGAGCTGTTCCAACCAATTTGGCAGAAATTTTCTATACATCAACTCTTTAATGCAGGGCATCATAATGATCTCTACAAAATACAGAAAGATAAATAAAAAGCATAATTCCTTTTAATTCTTCCAAGAATGGCCAAAGAGAAAAACAGAAAGCAGAAATTCCCAGCAATTCTCTGTTTTGATTTTTTAGTTCAACATGGAGTCTCATGCCCTAACCAATTGAACAATGCTCAAGTTGCAAATCTTTGTTTTGATTTTCAAACTAACGCACTGCATAGATGCATTTATTTACAAAGACAATGTAGGATATTGCCAAGGATCTAAAGACAATCATGCACACACAAAAGTCTTAACACTAGAGTAAAGAATGGGAAAATTGGAATTTTTTATAATTCGTTTCAGGACAAAAGGAAAAAGAGAAGGAAAGGGCACAGGATATTGATAATGGGTCCAAAGACACAAACACAAACACACACATTCATAGGTTCTAATGAAAGGGTAAGGAATTGGAAAATTAGGCTTTCTTATAACTCTTTTCAAGACAAAAGAAAAAGTAGAGGGAAAGAGCAACAGTGCAGAGTTTTGAACATGATTCATACGTTTAAAAAAAAAACGATGTTTACAGGACTGTCAGATCATGAACTTTTAACTCAAACCCAATTCATAAACATTGACAATTAAGTTAAAATCAAACAGAACATCGGCGAATGAAGAGATTATATTGTGCAGGAAAAAGGTTATCATACCTGCAGTTCATCTTTTCCCCAAGCATACTTCTCATAGGAACTCCAGGCATGAATCATTGCTTCTTTGACTTTCTCTCTGCGCTCAACATCAATAGGATCGTCAACATCCTCCTCCTTGTTCCCTGGCTTATAGTTAACTTCTCCAACCTGACCGTACAATTTTTATAAAGGTATAGGAAATCATTAAGGCCATAAATGAAATATGAAGAAGTTTAGCGCAAGCAGCTTGGCCTGGTATCAAACAGGGATAATTACATCAAGTCTCTTACCATACTTTTCAATCGTACCACCTCTGCATTTAACTTCAAAATCTCTTCCTATACAAGAGTAATGAATACATCAAAAGCTGGCAAAATGAAGGAAACAAAATACTCTCAAACTGAAAGAATAGCATTGAAAATTGTCCCAAGATCAGTGTCCAGGGATAGACCAAACTTTGAAACGGGTTCAAGATTTTGAATGCGCTATGTGGTAGCTAGACACTAACCATTAACATTGATGAAAAAATCGATTTTTGTAAACAAAAGATTATTCCTAGAAGGGAGAATTGAATTCCATCCTACTGGATATAGTAGGTTGTGATCACATCAACTTGCATTTCAGATAAGTAGTATGGCTATTTAGCTCGACCTAGATATCACTTCCAAAATGGACTCCGTGGATAGAAAGTGCAGCTAATCCAGACAAGTCTAGTTATAATTGCGACGGACGAGTACTATGGACAGTTATACATAAGATATTATAGTCACTCGTGAGTAGGAAATGATACAAGTCGTTGTTCAATTACGGGGAAACCCCAAAAGGAACTCAGGGGCGCAAAAGGGAATTTTTCCTTCTTTGAATGAGACCCCAGCCAGCAGGCAGTAACATCCATACTCGATGGTTGATCATGCAAATTTGTTTTTCAATTCCCATATATCTAATTCGCGCACAATTACCTGTAAGAGGTGGCATGCAAAAGAATTATGATAAAAACCCATACTTGGTAGCATATTTAATATAATGAAATTATGGGGAAAACATGAGGAATTATCAGTTTCGACAATTTGGATTGCGAGACATGAATTTGACAAACCTAAACTAACTGTTGTCCGTAGAAGGATAAAACGAGATACCGAAATTTGGAATTTTCTCGATGAATTCTATCGAAAAGTCGCCATGTGCCAACCAGTGGAGGTGAGGAGGAGAGGACTCATTCGAACATTGAATTGTCAAATTTCGAATGCTAAACTGGTTGCATTTTTCTTATATTCGGCGATTCTAAAGAATCAGGCAACCCAACTTAGAAGGCCTTTCACAGAAATTCCGCGTAAATCCCACAAACTTCAAAGCAACCAAACTAAACATTTGCGGAAGTGCTATTGGAAAATTAAGCGAGACTAAAAAAATCAAACGGTACCTCATGTTCTTTGAGCAGAGTCTGGCGGTCCCAAACTAGTAAACTGGCACAAACAAATGCCAGGAAAAGAAAAGCCAAACGTTTCGGTCTCTTCAGGTAATACGATGGGTGACAATACCTCCATTTGCTCGTAGATGATCTGGTCCTAGCCATGGGATCTCAGAACAGGTTCCGGCGCGACAAATCACCTTTCCCTGATTCGCAATCAGCAAAGAATTTCCAGCTCGCAGTCGAGTGTTCTAACACGACAGAGTGCATTAAACACGCACGACAGTATGATTAATTAGAGAGAAAATGGCAGGGATTGAGGCGATTAAAGGAAGAAATGATAGTAATGAACGATCACTTTGTAGATGCAGAGGCCGATTGTCGCTGCCGGTGGAAGAAGCAGGGAAATGGCAACGGAAGAGACGGTGAAGGACGGTATCGAACGAAGATCGCAGAGAAAAAAAGGGGAGCGGGAGGGAATTGAAATGGAAAGAGCTATAAATTTCTTCAGTGACGAGTACGGAGAGCCGTTACCCAATAATGATTTGACACGTCATGGAGTGAGGGTACACGTCAGCGTATACTAGCAAACTTTCTGAATGCATGCTATCATGTTCATTCAATCGAGCTAATAAGTTGATGTTTCGAGGTCGAAGTTTAGGAAGTTCGTGTTTCGGGTGCTGAGTTGACCGGAGCTCTAAAGTCAAAGTATAATAAGGTTTTTTTTCTCGAAAAATGGCCCACCTCCGTTCTGAATGCATGCTATCACTTTCATTGGTGACAAATATTACATGTTGAACAATTCTCTCGAACTCGTCGATGCATTCCCAATTCCATGCCATTTTCGATAGGTGGCATCGTTCTCGTCTATATGTGTCAAGTCCCTCGGTATTAGGATACTCGACTTCACAACATAATATTGAAGTATACATTTACGTGCATCTAATCATATAATCGTAACAATTCTGAAATTTTGTATACCCTTAGAACGTGTACCTCGTTTAAGTCGGATATTGAATCTCTAAGCACTCTTGAATCCGTTGCTGACCCTTCCTATTTGAGCATGAAAAAATGAGTTTTTGTCGTATACCTTAGTTGATCAGAGACCTTAACATTTACCTTTGTGTATGTACGGTCCAAAACACCCGGACAATTAGTTCTTCACTTACCTTGAATCCACTGTTGAGCCTTCCCATCCCGAAAATGGCTTCTCCATCTGTGAAGCAAACCACAAACACATTCTTCGTGAAGCGTATACCTCAAACCATTTCGATCTCTTATGAGTGCATGCGTTTCTGATTAGCTATTAAGTTTTCAACAAAACCTTATGGAGTCCTAATATTGCGTTCAAGACGGAGTTGAAACACCTAGAAAATATCTCGCCAGACCTTCAAATTATCGACGAATGAAATGTACGAGTATTTTTATCTTAATCAATATACGTTGAATAAAAAATCAAACATGCAAATGAAGAAAATGATTGGTCTATATCATCGGCTTAGAGAGAGAAAATGAAACTAGATGGCCAGATGTTTATATTGATGATTTCAAATATGTATTGTAATAGAAAATGCAGAAAGTAATATTCAAAGCATTGTCCAATCTATAGTTCAGCTTACTATATATAACTTTACCAATATAGAAATCTATTATATATATAACTATCTACCATGCATAGCTTTACAAATATGGTATATGACAAATTACTATACATATATATATATATATATATATATATATATATATATATATATATATATATATATATATATNNATATATATATATATATATATATATATATATATATATATATATATATATATATATATATATATAACTTGTCACAATTGCACTCTTGATGACAGCAGACTTGCGATTGTGCGACACTCACTTTCTAACGACAAGTGAGCTAAGCCAATTCGTTATTGCGTCGCCTACGGCCAAACGACGTATGCTCGAGCCTTTAGTCTCGGTTTAAGATAAGGTTTTAGAAAACGAGGGCAGAGAGAGATTTTTAAAAGAGAGATTTTTGAAAGAGGTCTTATATAACCAGGTAAGAGAGTAACAACAACCACTCACAGTATATAACCTTGGGTAGGGAATATATTTATTTATTATTATTATTTTTTACCTTAGGATCATTCAGTAAGTTAAAAATAAACAGCATCTCTATAACTAACAAATCTTCACTTAGATTTGCATTTTTTGTACATGTAACCTCAAAATTCCAACTACTCGAGAAATAGTAGGTCAATCGATTGATTGAGGTAAGCCATAAGAAATAAAGTAAATTTAGCAAGAAAGTGACATGTGGAAGTAAAACCAGCAATGAGGTGAAAAAAACATAGAGGGAAGGCGTGAGTTGGACGAGAAAAAAATAGCAGAGATGAAAACGAATCTAGGGATTTTGCGGAAGGGGAATGAGAAAGGAGAAGAGACGAGAAGAGGAGGCGAATGGTAAGGAGAAGAGTCCGAACGAGCAAAGAGCAAAAAGCGAGAATGACGATATCATAGAGGGAAGCGAGAAAAATTATGTCCATTGATATAATCACTAGAAGCAAGTCGATATTTTACCAATTGTTCGTAATTACAGCTTGGGTAAATTATGTTCTCCACTCTCTGTTTCATCAAGTCTCACCCGACACCAAACATTATCTATATACTATAAAACATTTAAGTTATTACTTAAATATGGTAGGTTAAATATTAAATTAATAACTTTGAAATTTTTACAATAAATAAAATTATTATTAAAAATTAAATAAATAATTTGAGGCTTCAAGCTGATCATGGTCAACTGACAATAACATGTTGAGTGTGTGCAGTGATGTACTCAATGTCTCTTTGATTGACCTATGACGTATTAACCTTCTCAATTAACAGATTCATAAAGAGAGATTAAATATTTCGTGGTCTAATCTTATACAAATTTCTGTATAGGATCTCCCGACTCACATGTCTTCACATCAACGATTTGGATCAAATTAATTGTAACAATTATAAAGTGGGCCATACCAATTTTGTTACTAAGAAAAGACACTCAACTTTATCCATATTCTATAGACGATTAAGGTTACTACTTGAATAATATGATTCTCTTGTACGACAACCATATATTTAACATTACATTAATAACCTTTGATTTTTCATATAATTGATAATATTAAATTGTAAATATAATAATCAAAATTATTATCAAATATTAAGTAATTAATTAGGAGGCTTTATGACATAAATCCTAACAAATTGATTATGGTCAGTCAACCGTGACATGTCAAATGGGTGCGACGATGTACTCGACATGCTCTCTCTTCCAATTTTTGAAATACAATGGTTTATATGAAATTTTTTACCACTTCCCTACTTTAAATGAAGCTACAAAAATACTACTCAATCGTTAACAAACGTACCTTTAATTATTAACCATTATTAATATTTTAAATGATCATAGTGTAAATTTGAGAATAACATGTCACGTGTAAAATTGGAGTTTTGAATTAATTATATATATATATTATTACATGTCACGTGATTATTTTATATTATTATATTCATAATAAATTTTGAAAGGTTAGGTTTATCATTTATTATTATTATATTATTATATTTATAATAAATTTTAAAATTTTAATTTGTCTTTGCTAACTTTATTATTTATATTTATAATAAATTTTAAAATTGTTGAAATTTGTTATTTAAAAAAAAAAGAATTAAGACACCCGGTCCAATTACATATTCTTATCAAAAAATTTAAATTTATTTTATTTTTCATTTTTTAAATTTATTTTTGATTTCGATATTAAATATTTTAAGTTAAAGTTGATATTTTAAAGGAAATGATTTGGGTAGATATGATAAATTTAAAAAATAAAAAATAAATCTA
This sequence comes from Cucurbita pepo subsp. pepo, assembly GCF_002806865.2. NCBI lineage: Eukaryota > Viridiplantae > Streptophyta > Magnoliopsida > Cucurbitales > Cucurbitaceae > Cucurbita > Cucurbita pepo. The sequence continues at coordinate 3,058,031 of NC_036654.1, read as the reverse complement.
AAAATAATTATAAAATTGTTTTAAAATTAAAGATATATTTGATAAATTAAAATTGATATATTTATATAAATTAAATTTTATATCTAATTAAACACCGAAAAATTATAGATTTATGAATTTTTTTAAAATGTGACAAAAAAAAAAAAATATATATATATATATAAGTAAAAACATTTTTTAAAAATAAAATTTAAAATTTCTCATAAAATAAAATATAAATTAAAAAATATTTTAAAATACAACGTTGAAATTAAAATTGGGATGGTAAAAGGCAATGAGACGTCCTCGCCCCTAATATGCGTTAAACTTGAACCAAGCGGGCGACATTCGGAGGCACGTCTGTCTCGACTTTCTAGAACTCTCTCTCTCTCTCTCTCTCTCTCTCTCTCTCTCTCCCAACTCAATCCGCCGTTGATCCCAATTGGTTTAGATCGCATCTTCAGCCCTCCCGTTCCCGAGGAGAGATCTTCCACCTGAAAGCAATGTGATCGTCGATCGTCTTCTTTTCAAAGCATCAGAGCAACGAGATTGCATTATTTGTGCTGCGTTTGTCGTGTTCGTCCGTTAGATTATCACTCTCTTGGATGGTATCTTCAATCAAATCTCAAATCCTTTCCTCATACCATAATTCGGTTCTGATTACTCTCTGTTTCTCTTTCCTTTTTTTTTTCCCCTCTTGAAAACGGGGGAAATTAACTTCTGTAACTCGCAACACATTGTCATTGTGCTAGGCATAAAGAAAGTCGAGCTTGATTTTGAACTATGAACTCGATATCCTCCTACGCACTCGCAGATAGTTAATTTCTTTTGCTTTGTTTGGTCATTTTTTGTTTATTGCATGCTTTGCATTGAGTTGGTAGGGTTAGGATGGAGATGCCTTTTTAAGTATATCTCAATTCTCATGCGTAGTAACTTGTAAAGGATTAATCGAGTTTTTTTTTTTCTTCCGGTCTTTTGGCGGGAGCAGTGAAATGGACGGTATTCATGCGAGCGATGGACGGATGCATATGAGTCATGCACAGCATTCGATGCACACACAATCTGTGCAAGAACAGGAACATCATGACCTGCATTACATGAGTAATGGGAATGGAATGGCCGATGAGCATGAAAATGAAGGTCACGGTATCATGGTTGTGGAAAGGGAAGCTCCATCCGACCATGGTGATCTTGCCGAGAATCGTGGTGTAATGGTGGATCGAGGAGGCGATAACTGCGATCAGCTTACCCTGTCATATCAGGGTCAAGTTTATGTTTTCGATTCTGTCTCGCCCGAAAAGGTTCCCTCATTCTTCTTCTCGTGTTCGTTTTTTCTGTATCTGTATAAAGTAAAAAACGGTTCAGCAAAAATTTCAAGTGATATCCTGATGTTGGGACAGATAACACAAAATTTGCACAATCTATAGCCTTTTCGACTTCTCTCCATACTTGTTAACACTGAAAACATTGTTGAGTCATATTGGTCCTCACTGTGAGATCCCACATCGGTTGGGGAGGAGAACAAAGCATTATTTATAAAGGTGTGGAAACCTCTCCCTAGCAGACACGTTTTAAAAACCTTAAGAGGAAGCCCAAAAGGGAAAACCCAAAGAGGACAATATCTGCTAGAGGTGGGCTTGGGCAGTTGCATCCACAGTCCATATTGAATGTTGTGACTTAAGTATCTTTCATTTTTGTTGTGACTGAGATGTTGTAAATTGACACTGACGTGTTTATCAGACATTACAGGTTTATGACTAAATGGACATTTTGATTTGGTCTTTATAGGTGATGAATGGGAAGGGAATAAATGGATGGTTTATTCAATGATAATACGTGAATGCTAGCTAGTTAGCTGCGTGGAGCCAAATTTTTTCGTAAGGATGAGAAAAATTTGACCTTTTAACTTCTGTAATGATATAATCTCAATATTGAAATTGGGTTGGTGCCTCCTTCCTACTTTGCTCTGCCCTTGTTCGCGGATTCCTATAATTACTAATGCCAGCCAACCAAGCTTAAGTTAGACCGAACTGATAATTAACAGATTATCCCCCAAATATATCTGGAGACCTGACCCAGCTCTGTATATTTTCTGTTAGTAGGCTGGATTTCTTGTTTGCCACTAATCATATAAAATTCCTTCAAATAGGTTTCTACTCCTAATTTATTATTCCTTCAGCGACATCTTTTAAGGATTCATCTCTTTCGTACCGGCTTTACAAATATTGGTTTTAAATAACAGCAATGACATATTTGCAGGATCGAGCTTACTGTTATTTTAGGTGCTTACAAATAACTCGTTGTTATTTTATGTGCTTTGATCTGCCGTTGTCTAAGTTTAGTTTAATTATCTGTTTTATGTACACACGATTTTGCATGTACCTCTGAGTGCTTTAGTGTATGTAGTTTGTTTTTATACTGGTTCGATGGTCACCTATTTTTAAAATAATCTAAAGAACTTCTTGTCAGGTTCAAGCCGTGTTATTATTATTGGGAGGTCGCGAAGTACCTTTGCGTGTTCCCTCAATCCCAATAACTAATCAACCAAATGATAGGGTATGTATTTATGCTTATCCACATTTACATGTATCCTATTGTGCTATCTATTAAAGAATGACGTGTTATCTCAATGTAGCATCTCACTGATGAAGCATTTAACCAGGCACTTGCCATCCCCCCACGTCTAAGTGTCCCTCAGAGATTAGCTTCTTTGATTAGATTTCGTGAAAAGCGAAAGGAACGTAATTTTGACAAGAAAATTCGGTATACAGTTCGTAAAGAGGTAGCACTTAGGTATCTCACCTTCCTTTATTGTTGGTTGGAGTATTTTTTTTCTCCTTAAGTTGTCTATTATTGCTCCTTCAATAGGGTTATATTTTCTTCCACGAGTTGGGAGTTAATGCTGTATGTTTCTGTTATGAGCCATGAGGAAGCTTAGGTTAATTTAAATATGATTTTGAGCTGATGGTAGAAGCTATTTAATACCACGTAGTTTTATTGAGCTGGGGATGCTAATGATCAGAACGTGTAAAATTCTGATTACATGATCAATGGATACTTTATGCAGCATCATTTTGTGTACTGGTTTTCATCAAAATGATGCCTCTCTTTTCTCTGAATCAGCATAGTGTTTTCTTTCCTTATTAGCTCATTTCTTGCATATAAGGTACATCATTCTGTCTATTTATGAGAACTGAAGAGGGCTTGGGGGCTGGAAACAGCTGTGGAATTAATTCCAAAGTCATGTCAAGTATCCAGTGTTGTACCAAGAGTTGCTAATTGTAGTTCAGTTGGTGGTTTCTCTATTGACTCTCTAATTATGAGAAGATAGTTTGTTATAGATTATGCATCTAGCCCATTAATTTATTGATTGAATGAATATAAGTGGAACTGAAAACTTGGGCTCACTAATCTGTATTTTCATACTTGCGTACCAAAAATACATCTTGCATGCTTTGTATTCTCTGAATGCTTTGTCACAAAAAGTTGAAACTATTTTGTCTGCATTTTGATGATTTTTTTTATATAGCTTTCTCATTGGTAACTGGTTTAGGTTAATAAAAAATATTAGCAAGTTCACAAAGAACACTGAGCTTATATTTTTGTTATTTTCACCCCATTGTTCTTACCTTTGTAGGATGCAGCGTAATAAAGGTCAGTTCACATCTTCCAAACCCATTCAGGAAGATTCATTATCGGCCACAACAAGTTGGGAATCAAATGAGACTTGGTGTTCTGATGGAAATGGATCCCATCAACAAGAAATTCTGTTAGTTTTTCTTTTTGATGTCAGACTGAATACTATTTAAAGAGTTGTGCTTATTGTTTTCATTGATTGATTAACACTTTCAATTTCACTGGCCTTTAGCTGTCGACATTGTGGTATTAGTGAGAAGTCTACACCAATGATGCGACGTGGACCTGATGGGCCAAGAACCCTTTGCAATGCCTGCGGACTCATGTGGGCAAACAAGGTAACAGACATTAACATCTTTTTATCCAGAGATAGCTTTTTTTAAAAACGTGTATTATGTCTTGTGTTTTAAGCTTCAAGGATCTTATCAATATAGTAAATCTGAGACCCTGGACATAAATGTAGATGAATCATATATTGATCTCTCGGCCTCTAACACTTATTGCAAGCATGGCCAATCCACTGCTTATTCATTTTTCCCCTCAACGAGAACCCTAGATTCTCCTCCTTCTGTCTGGGCTCCTACCATCGTGAAAGTTGAGCATAAGCTCCTCAAGTATGAGAATCTTGTGTATTCTAGAATCAAAGCCACTGTGGTTTTTCCACATTCTTTTGGGAGGATTTAGATTGGGGATGCCCCATGCATCTTCTCTTTATTTAATTGAAAATGATCATTAAAAAGATTTATGGTGTTCCTCATCCAACTCTTAAGAGTCTCTTTGATGATTGGTCGGTAACGGTAGAACGTAGAGCTCTCCTCCGTACAGAATCATATGGAGAAAGTTTCTTCTCAAGTGTAATGGGAATGCACCATCATGATAACAAGACTTCCCTTTCACGACAGTCAATTTTCTGGATCAGAAGCTTAAGGAACATTACGAAGGTTGTAAGGAACATTACGAAGGTTGTATGCTTTCTTTCTTGCTGACAAGGCATTGTTTTGTTGCTAGAATAGTGAAGAGCCTGAAAATTTGTGCAAGCTGGAAGGAGAATAGGTTTAGATGAAGGGGTTCTATATTTTGAGCAATAATGTGCCTATAAACTTGGGAATCTCGAAGTTTGTCCTAGTTATAGGGTTGGACAAAACCAATAGGTGAATTCCTTATCTATTGTGCAAAAAACAAGAAAAAAAAACTTATTAATATATTTTATTATTTAGAAACTATCTTAAATTAACTATTACCAAATGCTGATGCCTTATCTTTTCGTTTTGTGTCCTCCGTTTTTGTTTGTCCCTTATTGTCTTGGTTTCAACCATTTTCAGTCGAGGATTGTTAGAGAAGGCCAGATATTTATGGATTGGCTTTGTGGTGGTAATATTAAGGGTGCTGCGGATCTAAAATCTCAATTACCTTTTTTCTTTCATAATAGACGTAGAAAGCCTATAGAAGTCATTAAAATTGGTGGTGTCTAAAGAATTTTCAAGGTTTTCTTCTTTTGTGATATTCATATTCTAATTGGTGGAAGGCTTTTCTGTACTTCTGGTAGGTATATTTCTTCTGTATTGGTCAGAGTTCAGCACGACTCTGAAAATGATATGCTGCATTTAGCTGCTCTGATTTCCGTTCTAGAAATTCTTTTCCTGAAGGCTGTTAGGTAGTGAACAGCCCGTTCTTATATTTTAGTTTCCGTTTCTTCTAATTTGCGTTGCTGACTGTAAGGGAACTCTGCGGGACCTCTCAAAAGCACCAAACCAGGGTGGACAAGCTTCAAGCTTCAATAGGAATGAGGTGATCCGTTGGTGATGTTGTCCTTTTTTGTTTACCATGGCTTTTGTAGTCGTTGGAATTCGTGCTGTTTCATTGCCCCTTACATTAATCTTCTATTTTTGTTTTAGAATGTTGTGCAGAATGGAGATTCTGAGTCCAACCCAAAAAGTGCATAGGAATTGTGACAGGTGTTTATGATTGCTGTTTCGAAATTTAGCAAAATCATACAACCTTAATTTCTCCCACAGATTAGTTTGAAACGGATTAAAAACTTCTCATCGATGGCTATGAATCATGAATCCCATCCATCGACAGAGACCCTTGTGGCCAATTCATCTTGGAAACGACGGTATCGTGGACGTGTACTAATTTAATAGCTCTTCTTATCATATTGTGAACCATTTCAACATGTCAAAATTCCTAGAATCTTGTAAATTAGCATTTGCTGCGCTTGTACAATGGCATGGTCATTTTAATCCATTTCATTTTTGTCCAGTATTTTCTCTTGCACAGAGTTCTACCTCCCAAATATGAATGATGCAAGTTTTGACTATGAAATCACTCAGTTCTTTGTCGAGTCCACAACACGACCACAAATCCCGTGCAACGAAATAAGATGCACATTTGAATCATATACTTAATTTTGTTTTTATTGATTTTCTGCATTCTGCACTTCTCGCAAGGGCAGCTGAAAAACACGTTTGGAACAGGGTAAAATGGATGCAAACAATCATATCCTTAATTAGAAAGCACCCTACTACTAGATTCACTGGTACGTTTTTGTTTACATCCACTCGGAAGCTCTCATAAAACTTAGCTCAATCTTCGTGCTTTATTTTATGTTCATCAGGATTGTGTCTTCCTGCACAAGACGAAGGCGTGGACGAGTCTCTGGGCAGCCCGAATCTGATCTGGTGTGCCAGACACGATCACTTTGCCATCAAACATCCCAGGTTTAGCATGATTAACCACCACCATTGCCCCCTTATATATATCTGCCACAGTAACATACAACTTACAAACTCATTGAAGGCAAAACACAATATGTGCCTAACTGTCGTATTCGACTAACCTGCTGAACATGAACAATCTCCATAGACGTGCCTCCCAGAAAACGAGCTGGACCCCCGCTGTTCTAAGAAAATTTATACAAAGACGATGTAATTCAAACCGTATAAACACTTAAAACACAATACTACATACACTTCTGAAAGGTTTTGAAATGCCACCATCTTCCGATCTCGGCGAGCAGCTCAAATTTGAATAGAAAATTGGAGTATTAGTGAGTCTATACATTTAGAATGATTGTACTGTACAACAAGCTTGGGCAGGTAACGGTTAGTACTGAGGAGAGAAGCAGAGTGTTGTTAGAAGATGTGAATTATCTGCATGCTAGTATCGGCCCTTTTCATTTGATTTATAATTTGGCCTCCTCTCTACCCACCAAATAGCCTTTATCTGTTGTGCATGTACAAGTAGTAGTCTGGCAACAACTGCAGCACCTGGTTCATATCCAATTTCTGCAATTCGACATTGTGCACTTATAACAGCTTCTTGTGCAGGAGAATATGTTTACTCCAATCTCAGAGATGAAATCAGGGAAAAAAGAAAATGTGCAAATAGGTAATTTGAACGGTTCTACGAAAGTTAGAATCAATAGTCAGCTTCGAACCGATGACAGGATTGGTTGGGTTAGTTTCCACCCAAGCGGACGCTGAACCAACCAGGTCAGTTTCCAAATAATAGAAGCTTCTTAAAAACTATGGATTAAACATCCAAGCCAACGCTGAACCAACCAGGTCAGTTTCCAATGGAAACTTCTTAAAAACTATGGATTAAGCATGCCAACTGACTAGTCAGTTTCCGCACCAAACTTTCTTTTCCTAGAAAATTTATTTTATCTATAGTTTTACCATTCTGAACCCTACAACATTGAGTCATAGGAGCAACAGTGAAGTGCGAGGCTAGAGGCTAGAGCAAGAGACGGTATAGGCTGCCATGGAGGCGAGGGATAGTGTTAGGCAAATGGGGAGGGAGGCAAGAGTGAGAGACAACATCGGCAACGATGAAGGCGAGGGAAGATGCGACCACGACAAATTGTGTTGACAAGAAGACGGTCGCTGCAGCGGGAGATTGTCGACAAGAGAGGTATAGAGCAATGGGAGAATGGCGAAAGCTCTAGTAACTTGCATACAAAAACAACAGATAAGAAGGATGAAAAAAGTGTTACAATATTATAAGGTTTACATGAAGTGAAGCGAGCGAGCAACAAAGGTAATAACAAACAAACAAAGTATTTAGATCGTACTATAAGTGATATACAAATGTAGGAAGCCGTATTAGCATATTCCAGGAATGATTCTGTAAGGCACTTTCTCGCAGTACAGTTTCCAATATTTGCCATACCTGCATGAATGCAAAATCATCAACCAAAGTAGGAGGTACTCCCATCCCATATCAGCTGAACCGAACTGATTAACTTACTTGGACCGACATCGATCGTCATCCCTTTTAGCTCGGTCGACCAGAAGGATAGTAAGGAATATCACATAGAAATATGGTAGAAACTGCAAAGGAGGACATCCAAACCAACAATTACCAAATAAACAATATAATTCTTCTTTCTGTTTGTATTGATTAGAATAGGTGATGCTTACATGATTGAAAAGGGCTGGAACTGTCCAGAAAAATGCAGCCAAAATTTCTGGTACATAATGAAAATGCCTTGCTAAGCCCCACCTGCACCAACACCAACATCAAAATCCCACTCATACACTTATGTATATGTAGAGAAAATGAAGCAAATGAAAACTCACCATCCAGAGGTTAAAAGAAGGCTAGTTTTGGTTTCCCCAGATGCAGTGGTGTATGAAGCTACTATCTGTCAAATTAATACCAGATTTCGTCACATCGTATCACTAGATCGTTCCATAAGAACTGTTAGACAGAATTCTCGTCAAAACCTTAGATGGAGCTTTTCCCCAAACCAAGCACTTCCCGTTTTTTCGCCGAAATTCTTGTCTCTGCCTGTCACAATCGTAGTTGATATATATGCAAAGCATGCCTGCTACTAGAATATATACTGCCAACTGAAAACCATCAAGAATTATACGAGTAGAAATTATAATTTTACGAGTCGATATCTTCCACATTGGCTAACCAGCAACCATCTAAAAGCTAACGAGTCTCCACGAATCTCCACGAATCTCCAGAATATGTGATGATCCAGCATGTTTCAGTTCAAATTAATTGCTTAATGTTAGAGGTTAACTAGATAGAAGGGGTACCTGAGTTCCAAGGTTTACAGGATGGTTGACCAAATACATGCCAGGAGAGGTATATACAGACGGAACCCATACTAAGCAGCCCCAACAAATATAAAAACCAGCTGCAAAATCCGAGTTACCAATTTCCAGGAGTAATTAGATTGATAAAACAAAGAGGATAACATGTTTTATTTATTCTTAATTCCGACAAGGTAAATGGACCATTAAAATAACATCCTAGTACAGTTCAGCTGCATAAGAGTTGAAGACTTGTGTATCACATTTTTCAAGATCGAAAACGAGTCAGCTCTGCTCGAGCATTCTATTAATAACAGAAGAGTATGAAAAGAAATGACATGTTAAACAAAGAAAAGCATACAATATAAGCTAACCTCTATCATGCGCTATGTCCATTGTGTTCCAGTACCCAGCTTCCCACCAAAAAAACTTTGTAACATAAGCCAACATCAATGCAGTATTTACAAGCATCGAATCAGCTATTGTCCCGTTCTTTTCGTACTGAAATGGACGAAACGAGAAGATAATTATGCAACAATTACATCTCAACACCTTGAATACCATAGAACCTACAAGCCTAGAGAACATCTGTGAATGTTATATCATGTAACGGGAGAAAATACTGATAAAAGATAAAGCAAAGGTACCAACTAATTAAATGAGGCTTGAATCCCATTATTCTGAATAATATTTGGTAAACCTCACATGAAGGATAATCTTTCATACCTGCTTTATGCAATAGGTCACAGCAAGAACTGCCCAAGACATCATCCCAAATCTGCAGTTTGTGAAAACCTTAATGTCAAAATGTTTGCCAATACGCGGGTACAACTCCATGCCCTGCAAGAAAGTAAATAAAAAAGGTGTTACTAGAATATCAACAAGACCTAGATTAGCCAAGTCAATCATACAACCAAAATACTATATTGTAACCGTCCTAGCCCACCGCTAGTAGATATTGTCCTCTTTTGGCTTTCCCTTTCAGACTTCCCCTCCAAGTTTTTAAAACGCGTTTGCTAGAGAGAGGTTTCCACACCCTTATAAATAATGCTTCGTTCCCCTCTCCAACCGATGTGAGATCTCACAACCAATCGGGGCCAGCATCCTCGCCGACACTCGTTCCCCTCTCCAATTGATGTGGGATCTCACAATTTACCCCCCTTCGGAGCCCAACATACTTACTGGCACTCGTTCCTCTCTCTCTCTCCAATTGATGTGAGATCTCATAATCCACCCCCTTTGGGGGCCAGCGTCCTCATTGATACTTGTTCCTCTCTCCAATCAATGGAATCTCACGTATACTCTAGTGCTTATTCAATTTTCTTTGAACCGATGCTTTAAAATGGAACTAAAGAGNAAAGAAAAAAAGAAAGAAAAAAAGAAAAAAAACAAAGAAAAAAACATAAACAAGTTATATGAAGATGAACCGAGTATAGAGCATACTACTTTTCCAATTTTCAAATTGAAAGCATATAAGCTGCATATAAAGAGATAACTTCACAAGGCTAAGAACGTTTAACATGAGATTCTAGTGGAGATTACTTCGAAAATGAAAACAAAATACATCATAAAAAGATATTGGTTGCACCTTGGAATCATCCAGAATTGAATTCAAATTGAAGCAATAACAAAAGGAAATATATTTTATGCCAAACCAGCCAGGCTTGCAACATTTTGTTATCATACCATACATACTAAGCAGACCAGCACTTAAAGACAGGCTGATTGGTGAAGTAAAAAAGCAAATAAGCATTATATCATAATAAAACCATGGAACTTTTCAAGACAACAAGTGCATATACAAACTACTTGAGTTTCTTAGAAGACTATCATCTGATTTGTGCCAAATTACCCCAACAATTGTATCTCGAGAGTTCATTAGATCGTTCATGGGTAACTTAGTTCAATAATCATCTATAATATGCATCACATTGTTCCAAAAGACGTGTTGTTTTTCGTAGACTTTTGGCGTTTACACACAGTGCTGGAGGAAGTGTTTCAAGTCCTCCATTTTGGGATAAGGGTTGTTAGGTTCCTTTTTATAATCTGGTATTTTATCTTTTCTTTTTTGTTGTCTTGTTCCCATGTTGGTTGGGCCCCTTTTTTGTGTCACCTTCTCTGTACCCTCATTCATCTTTAAAACAACCGAGTTTCTTTCTTATTTTTAACTAAAGAAAAGTGAAAATTATCACATCAAGTTATAAATATCAAAGGGATGTGAAAACTTACCCAGTAGAAATCAATTATTATGTTACCAGACGAGCCAGAGTCAGAGGAAGATGGCGCCACACAGCCCTTATACATGCAAACACCACTGTTATGCATACAAATAGCATATATATATATACTTAACTTCAACAGGTATCAAACACAACAGCCTAAATACTCACTTTTATGTATAGAACAATACAAAAGATGAAGCTTCCAATAATAAGAGCTGAAAATATTTCTCCCAAATGATCATAAACAACTGTTGGATTGAATATCCCAAACCTGAAGATTAAAACATTCAATTAAACTATGAAACTGGAAAAAAAAAAAGCCATCAGAAATCCAGAGAGCAGAAAAGATATTTCCTGTCCAAATTCTGTATAAGCATATAATTCTAGCACAAAAGATATAGATTGAGAATAACAAAACAACGAGATAGTAGTACAGAATTTGTAAGAGCCCAGGCCACCGCTAGCAGATATTGTCCACTTTGGACTTCCTTTCCAAGATTCCCCTCAAGGTTTTTAAAACGCGTCTACTAGGGGAGAGGTTTTCACGATAAAATTGGAACAATACAGAGAAGATTAGCATTGCCCCTGCACATGGATGACACACAAATCGAGAAATGGTCCAAATTAGCCCAAAGAGGACAATATCTGCTAGCCGTAGGCCTGGGCCGTTACAATGGTATCAGAGCTAGACATCGGGTGGTGTGCCAACTAACACACTAGTCTCTAAGGGAGGTGGATTGTGAGATCTCACATTGGTTGGAGAGAGGAACGAAACATTCCTTGTAAGGGTGTGGAAACCTCTCTCTAGTGAATGTGTCTTAAAACCTTGAGGCGAAGTCTCGAAGAGAAAGCCTAACAAGGACAATATCGGCTAGCGGGGGTTTAGGTTGTTACAGAATCACATATCACATACTGATGTATATACTTTTTCCCCCAAAGGGATCACGAAGTTCGAAATTCATCACGGACATCTAGAATAGATCAGCCTCAAATATTTCAGTTACTAAGGATGAACGAAATCATACCGCCAAAGAGCAATATAAGTAACCAGAGTCACTACGTACGCAGCCACACCATTTGCCTGCAACACAGAAACAGGAACAATAAATTATGAACAGAACTTCGAAGCATTAATAGTTTCGTCTACTGAAACAGAGTGATCGAGAATCTAATATCCAAATACCTTGTAAACAGGTTGATTTCCCGTAGGAGAGATCGGGCCATAAACCGTTTTTCCAGGTAAAAGAAGCTGAAGGGCGGCCTCAAAGGCAGCGTAAGATCCAATTAATTTGAAAGCAGTAGCAGAGGGCGGTGGCCATATATCTATAAACCCCCTCAATCCATTGCGGTATAAGTAAGCCATAGTCTGGGAAACAGACCCATCGGCATGGACCATGGTGTACCATCTGCATCAGAGAAGAAACGTTGAGATATTCAAACAAAAACAAACACGAAATGTGCGCATAGCGAAGCAAGATTCGCAATGGATCGTTGAAATTAGAGGAACATTGGATCATGAAGGCGATCTTTGACAAAAAGAGAAAGTGAATGAGATCCATCTGAAGCAGAGGGAATTACAGGAAGATGACAAAGGGAGGGCAGAGAGTGAGAAGAGATAACATGGAAGCATAAGTGACGAGGGGCGAGTGGACGGTGTTGGATCCTTCCGCCATTTTTGAGGCGTCGGAGTTTCAGGAAGACCGTAGTCAGAGCAAATTCCGCCGGGAATTGACACTCGCTGGGACTTCGGACTTCCGATGTAATATTACTATTATTATTATTATTTTAAAGTCCAACCATTTATTTATATAATATTATATTTCGGGTAAATTATAAAAAGTAATTACCAATTTTGCCCCTCATCTCTACTTTTAAATTTTAAATTTTAAATTTGACCTTTATTATTATTATTATTATATATATATATATATATATATAAATATTTCAAAACACACCCTTAAAATAAAATTTAAAATTTGTTTGAAAAATCACTCTTTCCTTAGTTAATGAAATGTTTATTTAAAGAATTTTTTAAAAAAATAATTTAATATTATTTAAATAATTTTATATATACATTTAAGTGCCTAGAAAAATGGGTGTTTAATTAATGAATGATTATGAACATTATTTAGATGAATTTAGATGAGGTGAGAGGAATTATAATTAGCCTCAACCACTGATTGAATTATCACATAATTAATTTGTTACCAAAGCCGAAATTATAATTCCCACAGTAAATGTTAATTTGTTACCAAAGCCGAAATTATAATTCCCACAGTAAATGTTAATTTGTTACCAAAGCCGAAATTATAATTCCCACAGTAAATGGTTTATGAAAAAGTCATTAATAAAACCACAACTTTATCCAATATAATTAATTAACTTCCAACTTTGTATTCCAAATAATATGTGCATACGTATGTCAATGCTGGCATGCTTAAATAATTGTCAAAACATTAATCACCCCAATTATTATCATTAATTGGGTGGAGAAAAATTATATCTCTTACCATTTATATGTTAAAAAAAGAATCTAGAAAAAAGCTGTTCTATATTACTATTGTTTATCCAGTGAGATTTGTTAATTTCAAGAGACATTGAATCTATGAATACGCTATGAATACGATTATTTATTTACTACTATAGGTAAGTTAGTTTTACGGGTATGTTTGGTAAGTAGTTTTACAGGGAGTAAGTAGGTAAGTAGTTTTACCGAGTATGTTTATTGGGTATACCTTACTACTTTTGGACAACCTTCTCAACAACTAAGAGATCCATTCAAATTAAAATGGAATTACTCAAATCAAAATTTTAATATTACATTAATATAATGCATCATTGAATTGAATACGCCCATTGTTTAATGGATAGGATAGAGGTCTTGTAAACCGGAACTAGTTGAAGTAAAGATTGTGAGGCGAACACAAGAACTAGTTGAAGTTGAAGTAAAGATTGTGAGGCGAACACAAAGAACTAGTTGAAGTACAGGTTGTGAGGCTCAGTACTTCGATTGAGATATGAGAAATGGATCTCATAGTGGAGACTAAAAGATAGATTTGATTTTGGTTTAAAATTATAGCTTCCCGAATTTCTTTTTAACCCATTTTTCCAACCAATCCAAATGGCCCATAAAAATGAAACAATGGAAAATCATATAACCCAAATGTAAGTACATTCATTTCTGTCCGTACCAAAACAAGAGCTTCCATCACTGTGTCTCAGAAGGAGAGGTGTAAAAACAAAGGTTTGGCAAAAGCAACCGCCAAATTCAAACGCGGATTCATCTTATTATGTCACAGATTTTGGTAAAAATATGAATAAGGGAATACAAAGAATCTCACATCTGAACGTCAAAGTCGAACCCGTAAAAAGAGAATACATATGATTATTAAATAATGGCTAACTGAAAGGCGCACCACTGCAGAGCATAATACATCGTAGTAATAATAATAATAGGCTACACAAAAGGAACATCTTTCTTTTTTTTTTAAAGAAAAATGGAAAATCTACCGAGTTTCGTCCTCGAGAGCACGGAAACCATTTGTAAGATCTTCATGTAGCTTCTTAAATTTCTCAATAAGAGCTGCTTCTCCTTCAGCTGGATCCTCGAACTTCTGAGACCTGCAAAACCCCAAATGTTTTTAGTTTATCTACTATCACAATCAATCAAAATATTGCAATGGCAATGTCACTTTTTTACTTACACCAGGCGATAGAACAGATCTCCCAACCGATGCTTAATCAAAGTGTATGTTATCTTTTGGCCATCCATACCTGCTCCCCTCTCTACTGCCTACAACAAACAATATCCAACCAAAATTATGACCCTCACCCTACCACCTCACGTTTCAACAATGATGATATGATTTGGTCAAAAACAGTAGTAGCTCTACCTGATTAGCCAAATTATAGAAATGGATGATATTGCGCATCATCCAGACCGACTTGTAGAAGGGGCAGAATTTATCGTACCTGTCATACCCACAATTTTTTTCTTTAAAAAACAAAAAAATCTAGAAATGGTTGATCTATATACCATCCACTGCTGGAGTAAAGACCAGAACAAGGATGATGTAGCTAAGACTTACGGAGTAAATGCATTCTGAGCGAGATAGTCCTCCCTCAGAAGCTTTGCAGTCTCTAGGGTAATCTTATCTCCTTCAGCCAAGGCATCCTTCCCTACAAGCTGCCATAATCCCAAAATCAAAAATAGTGAAATTTGTCTTCTGTAAAATTCACCACCAAGTCTTATTTATATACTCCTCGGATGTGTATGCATGGGTGGATGTGTTACTTGTGAAAGAAAGAGAGAGCTGGACAGGGGGAGGAGGAGGGGGGAGGGAAACTTGGACTCAGCAGACATACTTGGACTATTTCATTGAGGTCATCTTCCCTCTGGAGAACTTCTCGAGCCTTTGTCCTGATGCTGATAAAATCTGGATCAAACTTCTCGTAGAAAGATTCCAATGCCTAATAAAAAAATTTAAATTAATTAAGATGCATTACTCAGTGAATTCGTATGGAAGATACAAATAAGGAAAACACAAGTCAGAGAGCTCCGCTAACATACAGTAGAGTATTTTGAGTACGAAATTAGCCAGTTTACGGATGGGAAGTGCTTCCTCTGGGCAAGCTTTTTATCTAGACCCCAGAAAACCTACAAACCGTTTAAATAACCATAATAATCACAGAGTCAAATAATGATTGTAGAAACCACTATATAAAATCTAACCAGATTAGAATAGTCATGAAAAAGTTCACCTGGACGATACTGAGGGTAGCAGATGTCACGGGATCAGAGAAATCTCCTCCTGGTGGAGAAACTGCACCGACGATGGTAACACTACCAGTTCGTTCTGGCCCACCAAGGCATTTCACTTTACCAGCACGCTCATAGAAAGAGGCTAAACGTGCTGCTAGGTATGCAGGATATCCACTATCTGCAGGCATTTCAGCCTGAAAAAGGAACAAAGAAGACAAGTCCAACAACAATAAGACAAGAACAGAAATACAATAGTTACGTGCACTCATCTTAAGAGTTCAACTTCAAGCCAAGAAATCTAAGCAGTGGATACTGTCTTTAGAATGCTTATATGCAGCACTGACAAATCATATTGAGTTATGTGTCAGTATGACGTACATACAACATCTTGAAACTAATCAGATGCTTAACTAGAATAAGATGCTCTTTAATTTCAGAGGCAAGTGAATAAGACATAGTCTAGATGAACATAAAAAATTTAAAAATTAAAAAAAAAAATAAAAACAAGGAAATGAGAGAAATATAATTAAATATATAATTGAACGTTTATTTAGTTTTGTATTCCCTTTATACGCCTTCGATAATAGACAATGAATCTTATTGAATATACAGTTTGCTTCATTGGTTTCGAGATGTCATATTTCTTATCTCGTCTTTTACTTTGCAATTTCAATATAACAATTTTATTTAACATGCAAATATTATAGCACAATAAATTATAGAAATGAGTGTACGTATGTTCATAAATAGATGTTTACCTACCATGTCTGTGCCTAGGTTGTTAAAGAATGACAATCGAGTTTATACAATTATACCACACTTTCAACCCATGTTTCTTCGGTTTAAATATTATTGAGATTAATAAGGCCGGAAGTGAGAAAGTTTTAGTTACTACTACTTATGAGATGATGGTGCTTGGTGAGAAAAAGAAAGATCAGAATAGTGCACCACCAAATCAATCTAACCAAATCACACAAGAAACACAATTTTCTAAACAAGTCCTAATATATGTAAAGATAATGATTATAAAATTAGAAAACAAGCTCCAGCTATTTACCAGTCGTCCTGATATTTCACGCAGTGCTTCTGCCCATCGGGATGTTGAATCTGCCATCATGCTTACATTGTATCCCATATCTCTGAAGTATTCAGCCAAAGTAATTCCTGCACACATTAATGCATTGTTATGGTGGATATCAATACAACAAATATATCTCAACCAGGCTCAACAAAACTTGAAAGAAATAAAATGTTAGAAGGATAGAATATAGGTACAACGAAAATTTAATGTAAAAATCAATTGCAAGTATTTTAATTCTTTCCAAGATGTACTTATCAATGAGTTCAACAGAACATAACAGAATATTCAACTCGGCCCGGCCTAGAGATTGTAGCTCCATGTTCGAGGAGTTTATGCTACATTTCCCTCGCGTAAAAGGGCCACTTTTGTGGCTTGCCAGCATTTGTGTTTTGTTTTGGGGTGAAAAAAACAATGGAGTTTTTATAGTAGTTAAAGAAGTCGGAGGAAAGAAGTTTGGTCTCTTGACAGTTTCCATGTCTCCCCTTGGATGTTGGCGTGTAAGGATTGGTGTAATTACCATTACGAATTATCATGCTTGATTGGAGCACTTCTCTATTTTACTTTGGTTCCTTCCGGGAGTTAGTTTTGTTGATGCACTTTGTATTCTTTCATTTTCTCAATCACAGTATGGTTTATCATATAGAAAATAGAAGGAAATACAATATTGAGACAATTTAAAAAGGAAATAAATTTTTACGGTCAAATTACATTCATGGTTCATCATAATAGCAACGCAAAGAACAATAAGGATAGAGAATAAGACAATAGCACCAAATAAATTAGAGTTAATCATTGTGGTTAACTTACACATGGTCAATGAGAAAAGAGGGATGATCTTGGACAATTATTACCTGTATAAATTGAAGCTTCACGAGCAGCCACAGGCATATTAGAAGTGTTAGCCACAAGGGTCGTACGCTTCATGACAGATTCTTCACGGCCATCAGGTAATGTCATTGTCAATTGAGGAAAATCCATAAGAACTTCAGCCATTTCATTTCCTCTCTCTCCACAACCAACATACACCACAGTATCAGAGTTTGAGTACTGCATGAAAATTAAGCAGCAATAGTAAATTTTGGCACCACAAAAGATCACATCAAACCTTAGATATAGAAAGTAGCTTACTTTAGAGAGAGCTTGACTAATGACTGTTTTTCCACAACCAAATGCTCCAGGAATGGCACATGTTCCACCAAGAACAGAAGGGAAAAGGGCATCAAGAACACGCTGCACGTGAAAGTCACATACACAGATGTAGTTAAAAAAAATAAATTACTAGAAATACACAGTTTCTATAAGGGGAAAAACCAAAGATAAAACAACCATCTTATATACCTGCCCAGTTAAAAGAGGGGTATCAGCCGCAAGCTTAGATGCAACTGGTCTAGGAGTACGTACAGGCCATGTCTACACAGGGATAGAAACACGTGAATACATAAGAACTAATTGAACCATGAAAATATGAAGGAACCATAAATAATAAATCATTTAGAAACCTGAAGCATGGTAAATTGCTTTTTAACTCCTTGAAACTCAAGCTCTAAAACAGTGTCCTGTAAAGAAAGATGTTTTGGATAAGAAACAAGCATCTACTTGACATAAAAGAAAAAACAGCAGCCTAAGGACAAGGGAAAAAAGATGCTCTACCAAGGAAACTAAAAAGCATCCACCATAATGGAAATTGATCAAAATACTACTTCAGTTACAAAATACTTTGTTAAGACAATACAAATGTTGTCCCTTCAGTAAGATCATAAAAAAAGTTTTGATCAATTAATAAAATGGTAGTAGCACCTGCCAGTACCAACTATCAAACGGTTTGCTTACTTTTCAAACAGATCTTCCTACATCTATACGTAAATCCTAGTTCAAATTCTTGATTCATCGATGGATATACTTGCACAAACTTGCACTCCAGAATTTTAAGACTGAAACAAATTTCAAGATAATATGTAGAAAATTGCAAAACGTAAGTTTAATATGTTAAATTATAAATTTGATAAAAACCTCTATTTCTCTACATTACTTATATTTCTATGTATATATAGTTGTTTATATTCATCATGGAAGAGCACCAAAAGAGCTCTCTGAACTACCCTCACTTAATCAAAAACCACCTACCAGAAAACATTTCTGGAAACCAATCCGTAATGTCTGAGAACTATACATAATAAACAAGATAATGATGAGCAAAGGCCAGGAGAATCTAACTAATACGTACAACATATAATAATATATTTTCAATTGCCAAGTGTAGAAGCAAACCATCGCCTGCAACTTGCTAAGATATAATTGCATACAACAGGCAGAACATATGTTTAGGTATTGTAACCCCCACCATCCTCATAAAAGAAATAATAATAATAAAAAGAACCTACCACCAATATAAAAAAAAAAAACCAAGTACTAAATTTAAATTTTTAGTACAAGATAGATATTAAAAGGTATAAAAATAGATGAGAAAAAAATACGTAACAAAAATGAAAAGGAAAGAAAAGAAAAAAAAGAGATAAGAAAAGACTAGAACCTTTAGTGAATATTGACCAGGTGGTGCAACATAGGTAATTTTCCCCATAGAATCAGGAGGAAGTGCAATATGGTGCTCCATTAGACTATTCTCAAAGACAGTCTGAATCAGAAAGTATCAATGTTAGATCTTCGGAGCAAGCAAAAACATTGTTATTTCAAGGGCCTTTAACGAAAAAAGCTAGATAGCAGCAACTTACAGCATACAAGTCTCCACCTGTCAATAAGTCGCCCTCACCTGAAATGTTTTTTGTGAGATACAAACTTGTTGCAATTCAAAAAACAGAACCAAACACGTGTGCGTAAGACAAATTGTATGGTCGTAAGACTCGTAACATACCTAGTTTTTTGGGTTGAAAATCCCAAAGTGTGTCTTTGTCAAGTGCAGGGACTGCAACACCACGAGGAATGTAGACATCTCCTGATCTCTTCGCAATTGTTTTCAATGGCCTCTACTTGCTCAAAATTTAAGTTAAAAGAAATCAATAATAAATGGATAGTAAAAAATCTAAAATACAAACATTCGTGAAGTAATGCAAACCTGAATGCCATCAAATATATTTCCCAGTATTCCAGGTCCTAACTCCACTGACAATGGCTGATAGTTGACACACCGTTAATTCATAAAGATTCAAGAACTGAAAGTATAAATATAATAACTGAAAGAAGGAATGCTTACTTTACGAGTACGTAAAACAGGGTCATTCACCATCAAACCAGCAGTTTCCTCATAAACTTTAAAATAAAATTGGAAAAATCCAGTCAATTTACCGAGGCTTAGAACATTGAACATGAATAATATAATGTAATAAGCATGGAATGATGAAATCTTAGGATGGTCTTCTGTCATCTTCTTGACATATAAAAGGAGGACCAACGTAGTAGCGATAATGAACTCTGCGCTAATGTAGCATACCCTGAATTGTGGCAGAATCTCCTTCTAATCTAATGATTTCACCAATCAGATTATCATGACCAACACGAACCAATTCATACATGGCTGCACCTCCCATGCCATCTGCCACGACGACTGGTCCAGATACCTGGGAACGACATGAGAGTTTCATAACCCAGAAAAAAAAAATTTGGAAAAAGACATACAAAGAGATTAATATTGATATACTAACTAAAATCGTCATGATATATTTTATTTCTTTTCATAATGGGCAAACTGGATTCCCTTTTTACAATGGGAAAACATTAATAATAAAATAGAGAAAGCAAAATATGATACCAACTAGTAGAAAACTCATTAGATTTAAATAAGATAAAAAAACAATTTAGAAAATAAATAAAAGCCCCGATCCATTAATGGAAGATCAAGCACGAATCTGAAAAATCTAAATCCAGTACCATTCAATCGAAACGAAATAAATTGCACATCGAGACGGGAAGACGAAAAGTGAAAAACAAAACAAGGATTGACATCTGAAGTATGCGGAGAATGCATATAAAATCAAGTTATGCCGATTGATTCCCATGTAATATGATCGAGAAAACAATCGAAACAGTCAAAAATGAGAAAGAAAAAAAGAAAGTAAACAGATCGAGAAGTTGGGACGAACCTTCCGGACATATCCATACTCGCTTTCCTTCTCAGAGTCCTCAAAAGTGGTCAACCGATCTCCATAGACGGACGGCATTGTGAACAACAATTGATCGGAAAGAAAGCAGATCAAATTCCTAGCAGGAGAAATGAAGGATCAAAATAGTAACAAAAATCGATCAAAACCCTACCGGTCCCGATCGAGGTGGAGAGGAGATCGCGAGCGAAGGAGAAAGCAGAGCGAGGGGGAGAGGGAGAGTGTGTGTAGAAGGAAGGCAGAGTAGAAATTGTTTGTATTATCAATTATGAATCCATATCATGATATGGGAACTGGGAAGGGTCGAATGTGATTCGGTGGTGGAGGGTGTATGCTAAGATCGTGTGGAATACTTTGGGTCCCGCTGCCAGGTCAGCGACGTGGCTACCCGTTCTCCACTTGGATTGGGTTGGATTGGATAAGAGTCAATGGATATGCATTTCGCACGGTTCTCAACCCGACCCGACCCGACCCGACTCGAATAATTACTTAATTACAATATCGCCATTGTCTTTATTTATTTAATCAAAATGTTCGGTTCGGTTTCAATAATCAGTAATTAACCAAATTTACTCTGTTTGGATTAATATTTATATTTCTGATAATATTATAATTTATTGTTTTTAGAGAATAAATAAATATTTATCCCTAAACTTATTAAAATGATATCTATTTTCACTATAAAAAAAAATAACTATTGTAATGGTTTAATATTGTTATGTGACGACATTTGTTTTGACATCCTAACTCTGATACCAAATATTGGATGCAGCTCACGATCGAAATATGTCAAAACATACCATTGAAGCAGGAAGAACAATTTGAAGGGAGAGAAATTTTGAATAGGGAAACTTTAAGCACTGATTTAGGTCTCCTCGAGTTAAAAACTACAAACAATTTTGTTTATAATCAGGATGTGTGTATTTTCATAATATATCACGAACCTTGACGTATTTTAGATTCTGCGGATGATTTTATTTTTTCATTGAATCGGGATATTTAAATAATAATATATCCTAAAAATGGGAAGAAGTGGCGACTTAATTAGAGTCAACCCACTGGACGTGGATATTCCACTCACTTCAACCGTGGGCTTTAACTAAAAAGTAGATAACTAAAACATAGTAATTAAAAATTAGAAATGACTTTTAATATCTAACAATTGATACATTGTCAAACTTCACGTTTCCAATATGCTTCTTATCAAGCTCTTTGAACTTTGCTTGATCTCCAGTCATGTGGTTATTTGCTCCGTTGTTTAGATACCACATGTTGGTCTCCATTCGGTCTTCTTCTTTTACGAGAAGATTCGCCATAACCTTCTCATTGTTGAACATTAATAAGTTTAACATCTTCTCGGTCAACATTAATGTGGGCTCTTGGTCATGTGTGAATGTGAGGTTTGCCTCTTAATCTCGCTTCTTCTTGCGGCATTCTACCGCATAATACTCATATTTTCCACAAGAGTAACACTTGACCATCCTCTTTTCCTTCCAGGGGTTGACGTTGTCATGGGTTTGTGAGATATTGTGGCTGTCATGTCCGTTTGTACTTGAAAAGGAAGAATCAACCACATCTTTCTTTTTCGTCCATGCAAGCGACTCCTCATGTAAGACACAAACGCGACTTGACTTTGGGGTTGACTCGTTGGTGAAGAAAGACGGGTAAATTTTTTGCGATATAAAACAAAGAGAATTTAAAACATAATATATATTATATTTATACTATATCAAAATAGAGTTGATACTTAATTAGTTAAAACATAAAATAAGGAAAAAACGGAAAATATTTGAAAACAAAAGGGGTTGAGGACGACGGGTGAGGCTTGTTATGGCACCTGCTCGAGAGTCTTCTCCTGACCTCAACTAGCTCTTTATTTACCTAAAAAACATGGAAAACATGAAGTGAGTACAAAGACTCAATAAGTAGTCTACTTGTAGGCTCTTAATCGTGTCCTTGATATGCTAGGGTACCACAATTTTTATTCTCTTGTTCTAGTTCTTATTGTAAGTACTCAGGTCATTTGGTTCGGCTCTTGGCTTGTGAGTTATTAACATGATCTATGACCTTGGTCCTTGGATTCTGAGGTCCTAACCTTGGTTCTGGCCTAAGGGTCTTACTATTATGGCTTTGGGTTCTTGCCTTGAGAACTTGGATCTTGATCCATGTTCTAGTCTTTGATCGTTGTCTCGTTCTTGCTTATTTGTTATGTTCTTGTTTCATTCTCCAAGACACTCCCCCCTAGGATTTACGGTACGAGTCATGAACCTAACAACCTGTGTCCAAGGCTTCATATGTTCCAAGCGACACAGTCTGAACCTACGTCCAAGGCTTCTTGCGTTCCAAGCGAAGTAGTCTAATTCTACATCCAGGGCTAGCCTTGTGATGGTCTGAATACCTATACCCAAGGCTTCATACGTTCCAAGCAGCATAGTTAGAATATTTACGCTCAAGGCTTCATGTGTTCCAAGCAGCGTAATCTGAAAACTGCATTCAGGGCTTGTCCTGTGATACAACCTGAATACCTATACCCAAGGCTTCATACATTCCAAGCGGCATAATCTGAATACCTGCGCTCAAGACTTCATACGTTCTAAGCAGCGTAGTCTGAATTATGAATATGTTGTACCGTGGGAGGTCTAGGAGTTTCTTGAGTTTCTGAATTTAAGGACCTTGATCCCCTATTCTTGAGTGTACCTAGCATTTTTCCGACCTTGGTAGTTGTAGAGCTTGTGTAGTATTTTCCTTGGTTCTCAGTCTTAAACATATAATTTCTAAGGTTCGTAATTTTTGGAAGAATAAATCGTCATGTCTTAAGCTCTGCATAACTTAATAACATACGTGAGTCATTTAGAATGTCACGAAGTCATAATGAATTCTTTAGATAATTCTAGAAGAGTCTTTGAGTTCTAGGAAGAACTACCTGAGGTATTCCCTTTCAGCGTTTCTTAGTCTCTAACTTGATTTAGGTTTCAAACTAGCTCTAATCAACTTCAAAATCTTGAACACACCTTTATGTCATTTGAAATACCTTAAAAGTTTCTAGGGGCATTTTGGTCATTTTACTCACTAATTCTTGGTTTAACCTCTGAACATGTCCAATAGCTTTCAAACTTTACAACGTCATCAACCATCATAAAATAAGGCCTACTATAAACTTTCACAATATTTGGAGGTGATTAGATCATAAACGAAAGATAAATTACCTTAGGGGCATTATAATCATTTTACACGGTTGAGCTACTTAACCTTATCCAATGACCACCAAATTTCATATATAACCTTAACATGTCATGTTATGCTCAGAATTAAAATTTCATGGGCAGAAAAATTCATTCAATGAGTCATTTTAACGTTACTTAAATCTCGAGTAATTTGATCGATTCAGGGCCTCAACTCTCGGTTCTTAGTGTGTCTTCCCCATATCCTTAAATCATACTTTTTGTAAGGTTCATATTAAGATCCAATTAATTTTTACTAGTATTTCTTAAGAAACGTCCATTATGGCTACTTACCTCATCGTCGACGTTTGGGACCTCCGTTCTCGAGCTTCCGATATCTAAATTTCTCCAAGTTTTCTTTATTAGATTCATATTTTAAGTCTAGTTTTAGGAACTATAAAAAAATTCATGAGAACTAGTTTGTAAGAGATCCAAATTGATTAAAAAAAAAAAAAAAAAGTCAACCTATGGCTATCTTTGACTTTTCTAGAATTCGCGTCTAAAATATTTACTCAATGAAGGTGCTATCAATATTGGTTTTGAATTTTAACCACGGGATCTAAATAACTTCGAGTCTTCTTATACATATCCAAATTTCTCCTCAAGTTAAAACTAATAATAATTCTCCTAAATAACTGCGGTAAAAAAGTTAGATTACACTCATCCATGTATTGGCATGAGATTTAAAAGGGATCCATTATGTGCATCACATTAAGCAACTTTCAATAATTTTCTTATTAATTTTCTTATTAATTGCAGCATTAGGCAGAGATTAAGTGAGACCCTGCCCCTTATCCATGTGACCATCAGCTTTCCACGTCATTTTATTTCCAAATTTATTATTTTCCACTGCAACACGTGGGGTTTTTAAAAGATTAAAAAAAAAAAAAATTAATCCCATAAATTTTAAATTATAAAGTAATTTAAACTGATTTTAAATGAAATTAAGTGAAAACAATTAACAATTACTTATATTGATGTAATTATTAGTTTGGACGTTGAATTGATACATACTCTAAAATTTAGCATCGTCACTATCTACTTTATAGTCGAATATGGAGAATATGAACTCATCACGTTCTTCTTTTTGGTATGTTGTTATGAGCTGCTCTGGTGCTCAATCTTGGGTCTTAGGTGTGGGTCGGATCATGATAAAGAAGGTTCGGTGGTTGTATAATTTCCATGCAGAAAGTCGCCTACTTGCAAAGTTGATAGGGTTCCGCGCTTCGCAAAGTGTTTAGTTATACGTCTGTAATAGCCTACACATAGGTCCCAAAAAAGAACGCGCTACCCCTGACCCTCTTTTCAGTAGATGAGAGGCGGATGAAAGGGCTTTTGCTTTCATTTACATTTAGTGAAAATGCATAGCTTCTTTGAATGTCCCGCTGTCATATTTCTTGTATGCTTGATCGTTTAAGCTTTCATCTCTTAGTCAGCCTGTAGGACTTGGTATCCCAATATTTGTTGTTGAACCATTCAAACATCAATGGTGTTCTCTCTTCGCCAACACCCTTCCTCGCCCCGATAACACCCTTCCTCACCCCGATAATTTGCTCCATAGTTGACCCCTGTTCAATTGGATGGCAAAATGGTAAATATCAAAACTCATACACTAGGACTACAATGAGCTATCGTAGCCAATATTACAAACGAAGGTAATTGTTCCTTTACTTATCGTAGCTAAACTGTTTGATTTTTTATACGTCTTGGATTCGCTATCATATATATATAGATTCCGCCGGGTCTTTCGTATATTAGATATAGAATCTAACCATTTCGCAGGTTAGGATCAACTCTTTCTCACTAGGCTTGATATTCGTAGTCTTGTTTGTCGAATTCTCTGTAATGGTCGACACTGTCCTCTTCATCGATTAGCTTTCTTGCCCTACTCAACCTACTTGGGGAGCATAGGGGCAGGGAATGAGTAGTACGTTGGCTATCTATATGTATATATATACCATATATCGTTCTTTTCAGCTGAAACATGTCTCCCTCATTTCCGGACATTACTGAATGAACGAAGGGAAGAAGCAGTGTATTTATAGCCCTCGTCCAAACGAGTATTTTAATGAGAGCCAAGAAGGAAATCCACTTTTGAATGAACTATTATTTTTGCGATATTTGATCGGAGTGCACTATGTGAAAAGTCTCTTTTGCCCCTCTTCATTAATGAAATGAATTAATTTGCATTAAACTTTTGCCTAACTTTACCTAGCATAAAGTTCTAGCCTCCCATGGCTGTATTCTCTTTAGACTAAATAAATTAACCTCCAACACAACCCTCCGCCCAAACGGCATCGAAGTTGAGGAAGATGTGTTCAAGATGTGTTCAACACTGGGAGTGAGTGGCTTGGTGAAGCACTGAATGGATTCTTCTTCATAAATAGAATTCAACAACCAAAATTCTTTTGCAATCCAAACCAGAATGTGGCAGCTCAAGATTGGAGCAGATACAGTGCCTTCCGATCCTTCCAATGCCGGCGGATGGCTTTCAACTCTCAACAACCACGTCGGCCGCCAAGTTTGGCATTTTGATCCCGAACTCGGCTCCCCGGAGGATCTTCAGCAAATACAACAGGCTCGTCAGCACTTCTCCGATCATAGATTCGAGAAGAAGCATAGTGCTGATCTCCTCATGCGAATGCAGGTTCCTTCTCCAACTAAACATTAAGCTTTGAAATTTGACCGCACAGTTCCTTGATCCATGCTGCTTTTCTGTTCAACTGGCTGATTTGGCTATAAAGAAGTCTACTACTCATTTTAATACTCAAAGTGACACTCATGAATTTATGGTATTGAGATCCGCAAATTGTGCTCCCACCCCCAATTGTTGGTAATTGGATTCATAGAAGGGCTTTGAGGAATACGCAAAAGTTTCACTTCATTGAGCAAGGAAATTCTTCACTGCTTAGGAAGAGAGGGTTTTAGGAACTTGCAGTTTTTCTTTTCTTTTTACTACTTCATTTTGGATGAGGGATTATAGTTATAAGTTTCTGATTTTCCAATTGCAGTTTGCGAAGGAGAATTCGTCCTTTGTGAATCTACCGCAAGTCAAAGTTAAAGATAAAGAAGAAGTGTCAGAGGAAGCAGTAACGCGCACTCTAAGAAGGGCTATCAATTTTTATTCAACAATCCAGGCAGATGACGGTCATTGGCCTGGTGATTATGGCGGCCCGATGTTTCTAATTCCTGGTTTGGTAAGAGAACAGCTGCGAAGCTGCATTTTCGATATATCTGACTTTATAGATTATGGTGTAGTTTGTTCTGAGCTTCTAGGAACATGTATGGTACAGCAATAATGCCAATTTTCCCCATCCCTTAAATGATAAGAAACGATGCATTGTTAACCACGTACATTGGTATGTTGGTCTACCAATTGCAGGTCATTACTCTTTCCATTACTGGCGCCTTGAATGCGGTCTTATCTACAGAACACCAGCGTGAGATTTGCAGATATCTGTACAATCATCAGGCAAGGTTTTAATTTTTAATTTTGTTATTTCTTCTTCTTCTTCTTCCATGGTTGGCTTAGTATCCACTAAGGACTAAGGTAAATGGTAAAGGAATTTTACTGGAAAACGGACAATTATGCCTTATTGAATTGCTTATTTTTTAGGTTTATGGTGTAGAAACGGCTAGAACAGAACTAACATTAAGTTCCTTGGCATTTAGAAATGAATTAAATAACTTAAAAGGATGTTTTATGTCAATGCAGAATAGAGATGGGGGTTGGGGTTTACATATTGAGGGCCCAAGCACAATGTTCGGATCTGTGTTGAATTATGTTACTTTGAGATTGCTTGGTGAAGAAGCTGAAGATGGGCAGGGTGCTGTGGACAAAGCACGGAAATGGATCTTGGACCATGGTGGTGCAGCTGCGATTACTTCTTGGGGGAAAATGTGGCTTTCAGTATGGTCTCAAGTCTCTGATTCTTTGTTTTATGATCTAAGTCAATAGTTGATGTAATTAATGTTCACTGGTGACAGGTACTTGGAGTATATGAATGGGCTGGAAATAATCCACTTCCTCCAGAGCTATGGCTCTTGCCTTATCTTCTCCCTTGTCATCCAGGTCAATCATCATTCCCTTTTGTTAATGAAACACAATCAGCTTATTCAAACAGCAATATATGTTGTTATTCAAACGGTGATTCGAAGGACATTGTTCCACCCATTGTTGCTGCTTCGTATGTAATCTTGTGTGTGTGTGTTTTCTTTCAACTTCAAGCAGGAGTCTAACCTACCTAATGAAAGAGAACTTATTTTGCACACTACAGCTTCTAAAATGTGGAGGAAACCCCATGTCAGACCTTATTTTTGCAACAGAGAGAGAAATAAATTGAACTCTATTGCAAAATCCAAAAGCATTGTAGAATTTAGTGGATAAAAAAGATAATTGAAATACGCCATTTCATTAGCGATATGAGCACATCTTCTCTTCACTAAATACCTCAATCTTCCTCTTGATTTGTTTAAATGTGTGATCAATTAGAGTTTTATTTCTGAATGCATTTTTCTTGTTAGGTAGTAACATCTCATACATACACCTTTGAATTATCAGATTATACCACTAAGTATTCAGTGTTTTACCATTGCGAAATGAACTATTTGAAGTTCAATTCTTCTCGTCTCTTTTTTATATCTTATATTCAATGCTTTTATAGTAACTTTATCATCTGTTCATGGCTGCTAATTCTTGTTGGTGACTCCTAATTTTTCATTTGATAGGAAGGATGTGGTGTCACTGTCGAATGGTATACTTGCCTATGTGTTATCTGTATGGCAAGAGATTTGTTGGTCCTATAACGCCTATAATTAGATCTTTAAGGAAGGAACTTTATCTTGTTCCTTATCATGAAGTTGATTGGAATAAGGCTCGAAATCAATGTGCAAAGGTGGGTAAGGAAAATGTTGAAGATCTCTCTGAAAGATGCCGTGTTTTGATGGTCACAGTTTGCTTTGCCATTGTTGTCAGGAAGATCTGTATTACCCACATCCGCTGGTTCAGGATATTCTGTGGGCTTCGCTGCACCATGTCTATGAGCCTCTTTTTATGCATTGGCCTGCAAAAAGATTGAGGGAAAAGGCTTTGCAGAGTGTAATGCAGCATATCCACTATGAAGATGAAAATACTCGGTATATATGCATAGGGCCTGTCAACAAGGTATGCTTTAGGAACTATAAATTATGTTTTACATGAATAACAGACTACTTTTTTTTGGATATCAAAAAGAAAAATATGTATACAAACTAATTTTGTGGCCATCTACGAAGTTCTCATTAATGAAACAATTAGGTCAGCTCTTTTCTTCTGGTCTTGAACTCACCTGGATGGAACTCCGTGTTCTATAATTTTTCGCATGGAGGCCTTGATTGTCTACTTCTTTTGTGCAGGTGTTAAACATGCTTTGCTGTTGGGCGGAAGATCCACATTCAGAGGCATTCAAATTGCATATTCCTAGAATCTATGACTATCTGTGGATTGCTGAAGATGGCATGAAAATGCAGGTTCACAAATAACGTCAAATTGCCTCTCTGAATTTATGAATCCTATTTTTTTCCTACCAATTTTCTCCAATTATGATCTTCGAAGCAAGATGGCTATACTGAAAACGGTTTTTCTTCCTATCATTCATAGAATATGTGGTATATACATAATGATGTAAGGGGTATAAGAAAAAAACACGGTCTTTCTTTTTCTCTGTGGAAGTATGGTTTCTCATTGAAGTGAGAAAGAAACATGGAAATGAAAGAAACGAAAACTCCAAAGAAAAGGAAAAAAAAAGGACTAAGATCCACTATTTAAAAAAATAACGTATCACCCAAGAGGAATCTCTTTTTAGATTAATTCCTAATAGTGCTGCTTGAGATCTCACGCTAGTCCCTCTCAAGTTGGTAGCTAATACTCAATCAATGCTCTGTGTCACAACCATACTATGAAGAGAGTAGATTGTGACCCTCACGTCGAAACAAGCCTTGACGACCTTCAAGTGGCGCCCATCCAACCACGTGAGGGCCAATATAGAAGAATGCCATGATGCGAATGAGGAGGTGCATCATCCAACACACCATATAATGTGTGCATTGAAGAGGAAAAGGCATAAGCAAGATAGGGGCAAGGAGTAGACATGAGCGTTCACATATAGGCTTGTTGGAGGGCCAGGTAGGGCCCCCGGCCTTAACCTCGAAAGTCGGGTCTCTGAAGGGAATTTGGATATGCGGTTCTGGAGTCAAGTCCGTTCATATGAAATATGAAAGTTCGCCAAATTCGATGCTAGTCGGACACCGGATGAATACTCCACAACACCGTATGCCCGTTCGCCAAAACCATGTCTACACCCATCAATTTGGAAATGCCTCAAAATGTACCTTAGGGGGATGTATTGTGTTAGCTCTTCACCACTCCTGGGCCTGAGCGAGCTATCCTGTGGCTCATGCATGTGTTACAGTGAGGGCGAGCGTTTTGAGACGAGTGTCTCGGGCGACTTTCTTTGAAATGAGTTTTTCAAAGATAGTACTGGGCGGCACAGGTGCGTCGGTATTGCGCCCCAGCCCATGTGTCGGAGGTTGGATTATGCACTTGCTATCTGGTACGGAGTCCGTAAATGACATGATATGGGCACGAGAGGGCCAATGTCTTGACAGAACCCGGATGGATGGATGTTCGGGATGTCTTGATGTTATGAGCGACAAGTGGGCCTGCTCTCAATGCTTGATGGCATGACCGAGTGAGCTTGGATGGGCAATGACACCCCGTGACTTGGGATGATGTCAAGAAAGGAGGACCATGTTAATTGGGAACCAAGATGATGTTGGATCGACGTTGCACACGAGAGACCTTGACTTCGGTAAAAAACAAGGTCGAGCCGAATGACTTGGACTAGTGTAGAAGTAAGTCGGTTGTGTTGTAGATGATTGAACATACACGCGCAGGTGGCGTGTGTGGCTGAACAAGCTTGGATTCTGCATGAGTGATGTTCGGTTGACGAAGAAAAATCTCGCCTAAGGTCCGAAAAGCAATAAAGCTGGACGAAAAATGAATATGGGGCTTGGGTTTCCCTCAAGACTGGTCGTGAGCGTGTCAAGATCACGATACCACTCGGTTGAAAAGGTATGACTGAGACACTATGCACAAAGGTTGCCTTAGTGAGTCCTTTAGCAAGCGGGTCTACCAATTAATATTTCGCAAGTGGGTCTACCAATCGAAAAGGAAGGAAACTAAACATTATTGTTTGCACTACAGTAAGCATGAGCTGGTTGTGATTTCTGAGCATGCTCTATTAGATTTTATCATGACCAGGCAACAGTTGGAAGTTCCGAAGATATATCATACATGTCTATGTTTGTTTACCGTAGGGTTATAATGGAAGTCAATTATGGGATACTGCATTTGCTGTTCAAGCCATCATTTCAACTGAGCTCGCTGAAGAATATGAGACAACTTTAAGAAAGGCGCACAAGTATATAAAAGACTCCCAGGTTCTTATTAGAAGGATTTCTTATTAATTTCGCATTCTCTTCTTTGCTTGTGTGTATTTGTTCAGTTTTCTTCTTTACAGGTCTTAGAAGACTGTCCTGGAGATTTACAAAGTTGGTACCGTCATATTTCAAAAGGTGCATGGCCATTTTCAACTGCGGATCACGGATGGCCCATCTCTGACTGCACTGCTGAAGGTTTGAAGGTATGGATTTGTTTTTATATATTAATTTTTAGTAGAGTTTACCACTGCTAGGGATAATACTTCTTCCTTGAAGATAGTTTTTCTTTTCCATCAAAGCGTTGGAGACGATAGAAAATATGTTCTCTATCTTGCCTCCAACTCTAAACCTGTTTTTTAAATTTATCTTTCATATGATTTGATAGTTAAAGTTTAATCCATATGGTAATTAGCAATTATTTAGACCTTTAAATTAGTAAAAGGTATGAAATAATTCAATCAAAATGATCTTATAATTTTTTTTTTCCCAAAAAACTATGATTTTCTTTTTGTTATATGTAAAAATATTTTAGAGTATTATACTAAATGGGGAAGAATACTAATTTTTCTCGAGGAGGTTTCTCATATTCAGTTTGACCATTTATAATGAAGAATGAAAGTCCACTAGAGTGGGAAATGAAAATTTCCGGCATTGCTTCACCTTACCATCCCGAACAATTATCAGACATCATTGGCCATTACTTTTCTTTAAATAATGATATTTGTCTATATCTGCAGGCTGTTCTTTTATTGTCAAAACTTCCTTCAGAAATAGTAGGGAAGTCAATTGATGAACAACAGCTATACAACGCTGTAAATGTCATCCTGTCCTTACAGGTAACCGTGGTTAATGTGCCTTGATGTAAGATGGTTCTGAATTTGGTATGGTTTTGACTTTCAGCTGAAAAATTTCCTCCCTCAAAATCCACTCCTCCAAGCTTTTTGAAATCTTGAACCTAAATGTCTATTTCTTGGCATTGATCCTATGATTAGTTTTGACTAGTGAAGTCTTGTTGTCTAATGGGTGAATTGATAAGATTTTCATTGAAAGATGTTTCTGTCGTTGATTGAGTACTCATTAATGCAAGCTGAATCACCACCAACCAAAGACTTTTTTCCAGTCAACCATTACTCAATATCAAAAAACTTATGCGCGGATGCCAATTGATGAATTTCTTTCTTTAGATGCTTTTAGCTCACAAGATCTGTCACCCTTGTGTCTTATAGTGGTTCGTGTAAAACCTACTTCGAGGTATAACTAAACAAACAAATCGAGTTAATTGACCCCTGTGGCTACTTCAACCTGCGTGACAAATGGATATTAAGTCTAGTTCTTCATTGTCTCCTGTGTGCCTACTTCAAGTAATCAGGGTTTATGGCTGTATGCTTTTCTAATACACGTAAGTGTCTATTGGAATTGGATGCTGATGGGTTAGACTTGTATAACAAATATATGGGTTAGGTTTCGTTATAGATCTCTCTGGCATTACCAGGTATAACATATATCATTTTCTTCGTCTTTTTAATCTGAAGGTGTACTATTAATTACCCTTGAGTTCAAAATAATTTAGGCTTCTTACAATCCAAGCATACTCTATATATTTATTCTTCAAATCCAAGTTAATTAGCCATAGCCTTCCTTTAATCCAAAGTTATTAGCTTGCAGAATACTGATGGTGGCTTTGCAACTTATGAGTTGACCAGGTCATATCGGTGGCTGGAGGTAAATAAATTAATCCTTATCCACGTTATTTTGTTTCCCTCTTCTTGTAGCTTGGATTACTTATTATTTGCGTTTAATTTTCAGCTAATGAACCCTGCTGAAACTTTTGGCGATATTGTCATTGACTACCCGTGAGATTTTGAAACACTCATGTTCATTGTTTTAGCCTTTTGTTGTTGTATATTAGTCTTGAATTTGATGTTAGACCAATTGAATATATAGATATGTCGAGTGTTCCTCAGCAGCGATTCAAGCACTTGCAGCATTCAAGAAATTATATCCAGGTCATAGAAGGGATGAAATTGATAATTGTATTGCTAAAGCTGCGGACTTCATTGAAAGTATACAAGCAACTGATGGATCTTGGTTTGTTTCAATTTCCTGGTTATATTTTTAAAGTTAACTTGATACGTTTAGTTTCTTTATACATCCTTTCATTTGCTCTATGAAAGTAGGTTTTCCATCTTGAGAAAAAGTATTTAGTCTCTTTGAATGACTTTTCTACTAGAATGGTATTGTTGTGCTATACTATACTGTGACTTGTGAGCGGCATAGGCTGATATATTATATGCATGAATATTAACGGATTACTTGCATAATAGGTATGGATCTTGGGGAGTCTGCTTCACCTATGGTGGTTGGTTCGGGATAAGGGGGCTGGTCGCTGCTGGAAGGAGATACGATAACTGTTCTAGCCTTCGTAAAGCTTGTGATTTCCTGTTGTCCAAAGAGCTTGCTGCCGGTGGCTGGGGAGAAAGTTACCTTTCCTGCCAGAATAAGGTTGTATCAATTATTGAACTTTCTTCAAATTCTCTAGCTCAGGAATGTACTGCTTTTTTTTCACTTCATTAGCATTTCTACTCATTTAAGTTATTACATTCAGTGGATAGGCATTTTCTTCTCATCATTTTTACAGGGGGCTAGGTATTTACTTGAACAAAATTGTCTATTTTTTCAACGGAGTCAAACTTTGGCCTGCTTTTATGTCACGAGTCACAGCCAAAGTTCCCCAATGAATTGGAATTTTGGGCTACTTTTATGTTATGAATTATATTGTAACAACCAGATCCACCGTTAGCAGATATTGTCCTCTTTGGGCTTTTCCTTTCGGGCACGCATCTGTTAGGGGAAGGTTTCCACACCCTGGTGTTTTGTTCTTCTCCCCAACCAATGCGGGACATCACAATCTACTCCCCTTCGGGTGTTTTGTTATCCTCCCCAACCAATGTGGGACATCACATATATAAACCCACTGCGTTTGCTGGATCATGAGATCATGTGATCATGTGAAGCCTGACTAATTTTTATCTTATTGTTCCCTCTTCCGTTTCATGAATCGTATTATCATTTGAACAGGTGTACACAAATATTAAAGATGACAGGCCACATATTGTCAATACTGGTTGGGCTATGTTATCCCTCATCGATGCTGGGCAGGTATTTGATATTCATTGGTTTCCTTCAAATATTGGTTTAGCATGATTCGTTTTGCATGTACTTCATATTGGGTATAATTTGATTACTTCCTAAGATGTTTTTAAGCTTTTGATATCAACTCATTGTAATGATTACAATTTTTCTCGTGGTTAGTCTGAGAGAGATCCAACACCATTACACCGTGCAGCAAGGGTATTAATTAATTCTCAGATGGAAGACGGAGATTTTCCTCAAGAGGTAACTATGGAATTTACTCTTTCAGTTAAATTACTAAAAAATGCAGCCTGGTTTGCAGTTACCAATATCAAAGAATGTAAGCAACACATTATCTAGAATTAGTGCAGTATTTGAGTTTTTAATTTATAGATTTCTTTGTTACAGGAGATCATGGGTGTCTTTAACAAGAACTGCATGATTAGCTATTCAGCATACCGTAACATTTTCCCTATATGGGCCCTTGGGGAATACCGTAGCCGGGTACTGAAACCCCTTAAATAGTATGTATTGCTACCATTGTGTCAGTCATAACAGCATTTACAGCTTGTTTCAGATTCATATGGTTTCTTCAACTCTTCTAAATTCAATCAGATGAACCAATGTTCCTTTATTACCTGATCTAGTTGCAGGAGTGCAGATATTTTTTGGGTTCCAATAATGCAAATGATAATGAAATTTCTTAGTACATACTTTCATTTACCATATTATTTTATTCCATAAATTATGCCTCATCTGTTTATCTACTCGAGATGGTAGAGTCCCACATACGAGAAAAGGTAACAAATAATGAATGCAAGTAGTATGAGAACTTGTTCGTTTGGGAAGTATGCATGTTTAACAGGGTTCCAAGAAGGCACATAAAGTGCATATAAAGTGCTTGAACAATTAAAGGATTACTTAAATGACTCATTTTTAATAGTCGAATTTGAAAGAATGACTGATTGATATTGATACGATGTCTAAACAATTTTTATTTGAATCTTCAAATTAGAATTACATGAATTTACCTGTAACTTAGATTCTAATTTACCTGTAATTTAGATTCTTAGAAAGGAGAAAATGAAACGCAATATCAATTAGTCACTGGCAATACTAAACCTAGAAAAATTTAGTATTGCTATTGTTTTAAACCATAATGATATAACTTTGTTTAGGACTTATGTTACGATAGTTAAGTTAGGTTGGCTCCATGAATAGACTTTTAAGTTTGACTTTTAGAATGAACGGAATATCATAGGTGAATTTAGATTTCGATTGAGTTGAACTTAGGAATGATCAACTAGGATGAGCTTAAGAGCAGTAGGTTGAGCATAAAACGGTATGTGAGCTTACTGTTGGAATGCCTACGAGTTTGATCATGTGACTCTATTTTTTACATATTATTCACGTATATGATATTTTAGTAAATTTTATGATTCATGTTCTTGTTTGTTGAGTATAATTGTTATGTTAATATCATCATGTGAGACACCAAGATGCATCATCTATGATAAGCATGAATGAAATGCTATGATATGTGCACGCATGTCTCTTACGAAATTTATGTTTTGAGAAGAATGAAAGTATTATATGCATCATTTTATTGAACCACGAGAGTTTATGTATGTTGTCTGCCATATATCATGAATTATTTCTCCAGTATGTTACGTGTTTCTTTAATTCGATATGGAATCAACCCAAGGAAAAGTTTGGAACGGATTACCTCGATGATCAAGATGAAGAGTAAAGAAAACTCATTTCTAAACTCATGATTCGAATCATTCCACAAAAGGTTTGATCAATATTACTTAAATGACTCTAATATGCAAGTTCTAAGCTCGAGG
Organism: Cucurbita pepo subsp. pepo; assembly: GCF_002806865.2. Lineage (NCBI taxonomy): Eukaryota > Viridiplantae > Streptophyta > Magnoliopsida > Cucurbitales > Cucurbitaceae > Cucurbita > Cucurbita pepo. The sequence goes on along the minus strand of NC_036654.1, from coordinate 3,021,509 downwards.
AAAAGCTTAACTCTCGACAAATGGGCTTGGGCCCAACATCTTAAAGGCAGAAGAAAATTGAAAAACGAAAAACTTGGATGTGACCATTTAGTCGTTTTTCACGTGGTTTGGCCGCAGATCTGGTCCTTAAATTGTATAAAATTAAGTAGAATATGATAATAAATAATTTTTATTTTGTATTTTTTTGGAGAACCAACCAAAATAAATAGACACACAAAGGGAACATTTTTGGAAGATCTTCAAGTAAGTGCCTCTCAACTCTCAAACCTTTCCTTTTCTCTTCTTCTTCCTCTTCTCATATTTATGGTCGGAAATTCGGTTAGGTACGGTTCGCACAAATGGATTCAAATTCTAAAGTCTATACTTTCGATGAAGTTGCAAAGCACAACCACGAGAAAGATTGCTGGCTTATCATCTCTGGTTATGTATGTTCCTTTTTTGTTTTAATTTTTTAAAAAATTCATTAATTTCGATTAAAATAAACCGATTGTTTGATAACTGTTTTTTAAGTTTACGGGTATTTCTATAACATTATCAAGATTTTGAGATTTTGATGAAATGCAACATGTTACTGTAACAAATCAGCTCGTTAGTAGCAATAAAGACTTTAAATTAAATATTTAGTTTAAATACTATTAAATTTCATTCTACGTTTCTTTTTTATATCTTGTTTTCTATTTTCTATTTATTATTTTTTTGAGATATATTTCTAATCTCTAGATGTTGATTTAGGTGTATGATGTAACTTCTTATTTACCGGATCACCCAGGTGGCGGTGAGCTTTTGGTATTGGCTGTGGGTAAGATGCTGTTGCATTCGTTTACTATCTTAACCAAAATATATCTTTTTAATAAATAGTTTTTTTCGTGGAAAAAATATCGGACAGTAATACAAAGATTTTGAGCATGGAACTTATATAACATATTTGAATTTGCAGAAAAAGATGCGACATTTGATTTTAAGAGTGTCGGACATAGTGAAACAGCTCAAGAGAGGATGAAAAAGTATCAGATAGGTAAAATCGACCCGTTGACTCTCCCGACGGAACAGAAACACGTGGAAACTACTCCACACAAACCAACTAAGAGTCTACTTTCCTTTTCGCCTTTACATGTTCTAATTCCCCTATTGCTCTTCGTGTTGGCTATTGCTTTTCCCTATTTGAAAATTAAGGCCTAAAAATAAAATTAGATTTGTCTTTAATTATTTTCCCACAAGGATGGTAGAATAAAAATTTGAAGCTTCCATTGACTATCAATGTTCATTGAGTTTGTACCTTTTTTATTTTCTATTATTATTATTATCATTTAGGTTTGATATGAATTTGTAACATTGTTGGAGAAATTAAAAATAGCACATTTAGGTTTGGAACATACTTTTCTTCAACAACGTTAAATGTTTTAGTTTATTAAAAATAATTTCAATTAGAAACATTTAAGAAAAAATATATATATATCATACTAAACTTAGTAATAGTAAGTATGATTGGATTCGGCCGAAAGATTGATTTTCATTTGATCTGCTAACATTGTACGAATATAGGAATATAAGAAACGGTCTGCCTAACTCAAAAGATTTATACTATATGGATAAGGTCGGGTGCTTTGTTGTGAAAATACTATTGATACAACCAACCCCACTTTGTTACCGTTTTAAATGATTTGATCCAAAATCGTGTATATAATGGTATGTGAGTATGGTATCGTATCAATGAATTTGTATAATATTTGTCTGTAAAATATTTTATTTTTTCTTATAAATAAGTTAATTGAGAAGGTTAATACTTCCTAGAATATATGGTTATTGCTAAAATATCATCACTGGCTCGTAAAGTATTTTAGAAATAAATGTAAGAAAATGATTTTGGGATTTTAGGAATAAAATTTGGAAAATGATTTAGGTATTTTAGAAAAAACGAGAAATTTTAGGAATAAATTGACTCCCCTCCAATATAAATACCCCTCGTCGCTCGATCGAAAGGATATAAAAAGACATACGAAACCTTAGCTTCGCTGACTTTCTGAGGTATAACCTTCGCCACGACATTAGTGGCTTAGCTCTTCGCGCTTCCCGCAGGCTTTTTTTATCGAGAGTAAGGGTACGGAAGATTGGTCCGTTCCACAAAGCTGAGCTTATCGGTTCGCTCCCCCGGCCTTCTTACCAGTCTGCCTCCTTTCTCTTGATGGAATATAACAATGCCCGAGCTCCTGCTTTGCTTGAGTTCTTCATCTACCCTACTAAGTTTATCGTGACAAGAAATCCCAATCAATACAAAATAGTTTCACGGGATGTTTCGTAAATCTCTTCTTGATTGGTCTTAATAAAGTGTGCGAGTGTTTCCCACAAAGAGTTGTGTTCAATAGTTCTCGATCTTAATCTTGAGGGATTTATGAACTCTTATGTGTGAGCGCTTGTCCTTTAATTAGCATAGGCAAAAAATGACTTTTACCGATTTAATATGCCTACCATTTTGGAGTTCAAGACAAATTGCGAGCGGAGAATATAACCTTATAAAATGAAATTCACTCCTTCCCGTATAGAAAGAGTACATGAGTAGTTCCAAGTATTAATTTGGAGACATGAACCATGGACATCACCCTTTTACCCCCCCGATATGAACTTACAGTAGTACTTAAGGTGAAAAATATAATCGTAAGGGCAATCTAAACATGCACGTTAGGTTACATATGTAAAACATAGAGTACATAGTACCAAAAATCCTTCACTTATGAACCACTACTCAACACACGTCCATTTCACCCGAGCAATATTTTCAATTGATGTTTTCACACGTCTGTTTCACAGCCTACCGCATAGCTTCTCTCACCGTTGAACACATGACCTGAATCCGTGCATAGCATGCATCCTTCTTCTCGTAAGTTTTGTAATTTCTTAATTCATGAGAGTTGTAGTGTTACAACCCTGTTTTTAAAATTTATTCTTTCGTAATTAATCGTCAACTACAAAAAGATATAATCAAGTCTAAGGTCGGCTAAAAACTCATAATTTTATCACGTTCGCAAGAATTCCTCCTTCAAATTCGATTTGACTTCAAGTTTCTTCACAAAAAAAAATGTGAGGAACACTTCGTGTATCAACTTGTTGAACTTTATATCTCTTGGCCAAAATCGAACTTAAATTGTCCGAATGAATGGAATTTTGTTTTTCTTCTTCCTCGGTTGAAATCCTAATCCTTCTGGTCAATAAGGGGTGCCTCATGCCCTTGAATCGGAAAGGGAGATAAAATGACAATTTTGCCCCTCGGTTAATTTTGATTGATTTTTTTTATTTACTATTTTTAAATTTTTTTATTAGGTTACTAAGATTATTTCGAATATTTTTCTTTTAGGGCATCTTGAAATTCAACCTCCAACAACCTCAATAAGATCTTAGAAATTCAAACCTAAAAGAAAAAATTGAGAAATCTAATCCTCTCGGAACCTGTTACAAATATTGTTGATATTGCGCACATGTAAGAGAATTTAGATTTGGAGTGACTCTTCAAAACTATATTTCTTGTCTCAATAAATAAATTAAGTACCCGACTCTTGAGAAATAATATTTGAAGATAAGAGAATAAATGTGTAACGTTCCATTAAAAGACGCCACGCCACGCCCATTCCCTCTTCAAAGACGCTCCCACCAAACCACTCAGCCACACACTCCTCAAACCATCCGCAACAAAGAAGCTAAGCGAGAGAAAATGAGAAATAGAGAAAGAAGGCCAAAATTTTTCTCGAGCAAAACAAAATTCAAAGAATCCAACATGAATCATCCAATAACATGAGCTATCACAACTTACAAAGACGGCTAAAAAATTTACAGAAATACTAGGTTATTTATATTCAAACATTTAATTTAATTTACAATTCAATTACATATACATATTTTGAAAAATTACCCAATAAACAATCATAAAAATAATTTTAAAATTAAATAAAAACAAAATAAATAAAANAAAAAAAAAAAAAAAAAAAAAAAAAAAAAAAAAAAAAAAACGTCATGAAATGGACCTTTGAACTTGAAACTGGAATTAATTAATATCAAAATTTGAGACGATAATACTATAATTGTTTATAAATTTAATTCTTTGGGGGGAAAAAATCTAATTAATTAATTAATTAATATTTAAATTTGAATTTTTAATGGTGGAAAGTCATTGTCAAGAATCATTCTTCTCCTCCTCATTTGTTTCTGGTCTTTAATTCACCAAGCAAATGGGTGACGCCTACATTACAATATTTAATGCTTTCCCCTCACTCCCTTTTGTGATGGATTAAATTTCTCATTATTTAAAAAAAAAAAAAAAAAAAAAAATTTAAATTTTTCGAACAAATCTTTATTACAAACGACAGCGACTCCATTATATAAGATTTTGATTTCATAATCGATAGATCGAACATATATGTGGTCTCTATCATCGTCATCGCACCAATTTCAATTAATACTAAATTTTTTAATTTTCTAACATTTTAAAGATTGTCCTATAAATTTATTTATTAAAGATAATAAAAAATAAATCTAGGAGCTTGGGACCATAATTTAAGAAAGATATATTTTTAAATAAAAAATGTTAACTTTATAAAAATAAATAAATAAATTAGTGGAAAGTTTAAAAATGAGATATTATTATTATTATTATTATTTAAATTAAAATTTAATGTGGCCATTTTTAGTTGTTTATGTGTGCACATTATATGAAAATTATCAATTAATTATGGTCCCTATCCATGAGTTAGGACCATATATTAAAATAATTTATATGGATGTCACACATTATTTAAAATAATTGTGGTATTTCTTATCCACTATGAATATTGACCTAAGTTGCGGATCCACTTAAATTGCGATAAAATATTTTTTAAATAATTCATTACAAAATAATTAGAACCAAAAGATGTGGTCATCAGTGAATATTTATTATAATTATAAGATTAAATAGTTTTTTTTTATTGATTATTTTAATTATTNTCTCAGCAAAGCTAAAAAGAATAGAAATTCTATTTATTTTTAATTCAAAAAAATGTGATCTCCCTAATCAAAGAAAAGGAGGATTCATACAGCCTTTACAACCGTAACCCAGATAACACATAACTTCTAAATTAAATTAGTTAGTAAATAAAAAATACCCATAACCTTCATATTAAAATATAGTTAACGGTGAAATATGGTTACCCGGTTACTATATTAAAATAGNTTTTTTTTTTTTTTTTTTTTTTTTTTTTTTTTTTAACTATAATAAAGTCGATATTACATGCATGACATGATTATTAAGTACGAAAATTGATATGGAATCAACTCAAGGAAAAGTATAAAACGGATTACCTTGATGATCAAGATCAAGAGTAAAGAAAACTCGTTTCTAAACTCGTGATTCAAATCACTCCATAAGATATTTGATCACTACCACTTGAATGACTCTAGCATACAAGTTCTAAACACAAGAATTTGCAAAGAAGATCTTAGCTCTCAGCAAAGCTAAAAAGAATAGAAATTCTATTTATTTTTAATTCAAAAAAATGTGATCTCCCTAATCAAAGAAAAGGAGGATTCATACAGCCTTTACAACCGTAACCCAGATAACACATAACTTCTAAATTAAATTAGTTAGTAAATAAAAAATACCCATAACCTTCATATTAAAATATAGTTAACGGTGAAATATGGTTACCCGGTTACTATATTAAAATAGCTAGTTAATGAAGGTCTCTAACGTCTTTTAGAATTTTTTTTGATGAGCTCACCAGTTTGAATATAAGTGTACAAGGTTTATTATAGCTTTTTGGCTCTCGTCTTTGTAATTGGACCTTGAGGTACGGAAATTCCTTAGTCGTGGTTCATATAAAAAATATTCATTTAATATTAAAAAAAACGATGTTATGGACTTAAACATTCGTGAGAAAGCTTTAAAACAAAACAACAAAATGTAAATAACGTGAAATTTAAATAAAACAAAAAATAGAATTGAAGAATGTCTGATCTAACCTAAGAGATATAAAATAGACATAAATACGACTCCCCTAACATTAGTTCTATCACCTTCATCGCTTAATTTAGGCTATAATCAAGTAAGTAGCCATATGGAGCAAATTTGTTTCTAAGAAATATTTGTAGGAGTCGATTAGGATTCAGGATAATGATTGAGTATTATGTTTTGGAGCTTAATTTGACCTAGTCTCCTGATAATTTTGCTTAGATATGTGAACGGTTTACAACTTAGTCCTATTTACAGTTATATACCTTTTCCACGCACAATTTGTGAACTCTTATAGATCATTAGGCTTTTATGCTTTTTAGTATGCTAAGATTGAATTATTATCACTTAATGAGCACGACGAGCATGTCGTATGCCTTTATAAATTTATTATTCATGTTTTAGGGTTTGGATAGTCCGCTATTTCCCAGTTATGAGTTAGACTATCACGACGTGTCAAAGTGCTAATTGTGGTTCAATAAATTTCACTACTTGTTAAGCTTCCGATTAAAAAATTAAACATTCAAACTACAATATTAATCATCTATGAATAAATTTTTTTGGTTTAATATAATATTAATCAAAACACTTTAAAGATTATATGTTTATAAAATAATGAAATGATGTGTTGAGAAAGAAAGATGGTATAAATTCGATTGTGAAAGACAAAGGACCCCATGAACAAAACATCACAACATTAACTAATTAAACATCAATTTTAATATACTAATCAATTGGAAAAACAAGAAGCATAAAGCAATAACACTTTATGCAATGCAATACAATTTGAGATTAATTCCAACAAAATATTAATAATGCTTTTGAGATACTCTTCCTAAATTAATAATTCATTATCATTTAGTTAATCATATGATTAAAGGATTAATAAAAGATATGATCTTTGAAACATGAACCCTAAAAGTTTTATCGTTTTTAGATGTATATACAAATATGTATTGGATCAAAGGGTGTGTTTGTGATATCACACATAGGCTGAGGAGGAGAACGAACCACCATTTGTAAGGGTGTGACCTTGAGGGGAAGTTCGAAAGGGAAAGCTCAAAGATGAAAAAATCAGCTAGCGGTGGGCTTGGGCCTTTACAAATTGTATCAAAGCCAGACACCGGGCTATGTACTAACGAGGAGGTTGTTCCCTAAACAGGGGTAGACACGAGATACCCAGAAGGGGAGTAAACACCCTTTATAAGGGTGTGGCAACTTTTCCGTACCAAACACGTTTTAAGTCCAAGAAAGACAATATATACTAATGGTGGGCTTGGTTCGTTACTGTGTTCTTATATGAGCTGTCGGGCACGGATGGAATTAGGGGGGGAAAGAGCGAGTTAAGTGATTAAAAAATGTGTGGAAAAAGGAAGGTCTATGTCAAGGGTTTGGGTGGTGAATATTTGTGAAACAAGTTGGTTTAGCATTTGTTTTTAATATTTTGAATAAAATCTGAGAAAGGAAGAGGGAATATGAAAAAATCCAGTTGGTTGCACTTTGGTTTTGGGTGTGCCCTTCCTTTTTATAAAGTGCTATCAACATATAACACGAAGTGGGTTCTTCTTCTCCAAAGTTGAGCATCTCTTGCTATCTATCTCTATCCATCTCTATCTATCTCTATCTATGAAAGGGTTTTTGTTTCTTTGTTAATCTTATGCATCTTTGGACCAGACCCAATTTTTTAAGTTCTTTTCATAATCATTTCATTTCCATACCTAAAATTTTGAATGTTTTTAGAGAATAATATACCTGATTTATACAAACTTCAAAATTCTATTAATTAAGGAGGATTGTAGCAATTTTGGCTTTGATTCAAATCGAAGTAACTCGTACTTTTTTGCTATTAGATATGTGCATATTTGATTGTTTTGTGTATTGATGTGCAAATTTTTCTGGATGTTATACCGACTTGAAATTGATCTTGGGACCTTTTGTATGCCTGTTAACTAAAAAAATTGTCTACCTGTGTGCACGAGAATCGTAAATTTACCGTAAGACATGAGATTACTTATGGACACGTATGTAAATTGTAGTAATTACTTATTGGTGTGCATGAGAATTGCTTTGGTTTATATGTTAGGACCTATGTAAATTGTTTATCTGTGTTCGTGAGGATTGATATGGTCTTGTGGTAATCGAAAATTGAGAGCTTATTTTATCATCATCATACTAATGGAGATGTATTCCTCACGTGTAAACCTATGATCATTTTCTAAATTAGTAAATGAGGACTCCTTTTCAATAATCCTCAACAATTCTCCCCTCCGATAAAGTACACGGTAGAGTCTCCCTTGAAGCCTATAGAGCTCTTGAATAGCCTCCCCTTAATTGAGGCTCGACTCTTTCTCTAAAGTCCTCAAATAAAGTACATCATTTGTTCGACACTTGAGTCACTTTTGACAACACTTTCGAGACTCACAACTTATTTGTTCGATATTTGAGGATCTATTGACATGACTAAGTTAAGGATATGATTCTGATAGCATATTAAAAATCACGACTCTTCACAAAACCATGAGAGCTTATGCTCAAAATGGATAATATCATACGATGGTAGAGAGTCGTGATTCCTAACGGTTATTATTATTTTTTTCTTTTCGAAGGATAGCGTGCAACGGGAACAATTTGAATATTAAAATTTTATCGTTGGTGGAAGCACATGATGACGAGAGGAAGAAAGAGGAATTAGAAATTAATGAAATAAATTTGGCAAAACTCTCTTATAATATTTTATTTTAGATATTTAGACTTCTCACCATTTCAAATAATTAAAATGAGTGATGTTGTTGTAAGATTTTGGAAATGATAGGTCCCTAATCTTGACCCCCACGTGCGGGCATGAGCCCACCAGGCGGTTTGCATACCCTCTGGGTCCATCATAGTCAGGCTAATTGGTAGTTGCCGGACGTCTGGAGATAGAACAAATCTTCAAATATCATGCAAGGCATGATTATCATTATCATTATCATCATAGTGTACGCGTTCATACTCATCATCATAGAAGGGGAAGCATCCCAATGTAAATGAGCATATAATATGCATGAGGTCCTTATACTTTTAATTTTAAAATCATTCATATGACACAACCCCCACACAGAGCCTTCGCATATTACTCTAGGTAACATGGATGCATAAGTCTTCATATATTCATCATTTATAACATCATTTAGCAGTTATGAACTAGAAAACTCATCGTAATGCAACATGACATTCATACATGCACATTATCGTAACATGCAATATCATTGTGTGATGTAATTTCATCATCATGCATCTCATGTCATCACATTATAATGCATCAGCATCCTAATGTATAGGATAGATTAGGTGGTGCTTTGTGAAGTCATCTTCCTCTCCATTTGGAAGATATGAATTGGAATCAACAAAATTAAACAACTTTTATAAAAGAATCTTTGCCATATAATTATTTATAATATGGTCCAATTGATTCCAAATTCAAAATTATTTGTACGAATAATTTGATTGCATTAGTTTCATGATATCATACTTTGAATAATCTTATTTGTTGCCAATTTGATCAAGAACATGGGGATTAAAAAAAATGAAAAACTAACTTACTAATTTATTGTTCTAATTAAAGTTGCAAACTCAACTTAGTTTGACATGAACTCAACTAAATTCATTTTTTTTTTTTTGCCAAGTTATTTTATTTATTTGGTCCAAGTTATAATGTTTTTATTAAATTTATTGAAAAAAAAAACATGATTTGACTAATCGATATCGTGGGGTCCACATAGGTTGTATCGAAATTTGAGGAGTAGATTCAAGCCAGCTAAAGGAACATTTAGTAACTCCGACTTACGCCAATTATGTAATGTTGACTTGTTTGGATAACTTTTGTGACGTATTCAACACGTCTCATGGTTATGGTTGTTCTGACATGTAATATGTTGTATTATGCTACGTTATGTCATGTTATGCTATATCATGTCATAATGTTATAAGTTGTGTTATAATATTATTATACTATGGTGTGAAATCATATTTATGATGCATGATATACATGTATTAGACATTAGAAAGCCATGCGTGAAATTATGAAGTTATGACAAGTAATATATATATATATATATATATATATATATATATATATATATATATATATATGTCCCATGACTAATATTTATCCGCTTATGCCATAAATTAAAGCTATGAGGATCTCATACATTTTTGTATGTCACCTTTATCGGAATACTTCTTCATTATGATTGGTAGTATAGACGATATATTAAAATATTATCCACGCCATGATATTATGTGGATTCTTTTCTTTTTGTGGCTTCCAGCGGAGTGAGTGTGCGCTAGCTAAAGGGCAAACCTCGGGGATACATATATACCTACTTGGTAGGTCCATGCACGTGTGCATGAGTCGTGTGTAGAGAAGTACTACAGTCCAATTTTCACCTAGATTAGACATTAGAGTTCAAGGCTATGAAATATTTTTATGAAAGCATAGGTCCCATCATGATTGTCTATGTATGCATTTCTGGACAGCAAGAAAGGAGTTACTTAATGAGTATTTCTTAGAATACTCAAGCCACGTATTGTTTTTATTTTCAGGTAAAGTTAAGCCTCCCTTGTACCGATGACAACAACGTTGTGGAGGCCACAAGTTCATATAGTTGCATTTATGTTTAAATTAGGACCCTTAAAGGCAGATCAATGCATTTCCATTGCTTTGAACTTAATGTTATTTCGTTTTTGCTATTTTATTGATTTTACTTTTATTTGAAATAATTTTACGCACGTTCAAGTCCATGAAATCATTTATGAAATATTTTAAATGAATTTTTTCCTGCATAATAGATATGTCATGCATTTAGTGTCGTTTCTATTTTATTAGAAAAAAAATAAGGTTGTAATAGTTGAACATGTGCTTGAGTAAACAAAAGAAACATAAATGAACCAAGACTACATCTGAATGATAGGGATCCTGATGATAGAATGATTAAGAAAAGTTTAAAAGAATTGAAAGTTACTATCTNTTTTTTTTTTTTTTTTTTTTTTTTTTATCAATAGATCAATTATAAGAACTCAATAGTTAAATGTGCACTTGAGTAAAGGAGAGAAACATAAATAAACAAGACCACATCCAAATGAGAGCGATCTAGATGATAGAATGATTAAAAAAATTGAAAGTTAGTATCTATACCAACAAGATGCAGTTTTTTTTTATCACTAAATCAATTATAAGAACTTGATAGTTAAGTATGCTTCGTTTAAAACAATTTTATGTTGGACAACCTCTTGCTAATACAAGTAATGTGACCATGTCAGTCGAAAGATCGTTATCCTTTTATGTGTATACTTGAAATGTAAAGCACAAAAAATCGCGTGTGTTTCACGCGCTCTTATTGTCGGAAATTTGCTTTCTGATATGTCGTCATGCAATGGAAGTGGCAAGGCGGCCGTATTGGATCAAAAACTATATAGTAAATTAATTAATGAATTAATTAAATTAATTTTAGTTATATAACATCATACTCCCCCCTCGGCCCGTATATATAAATTATATTTTTGTTGGGTATTTTTTAATTAAATTTCCCCGAGAAATCCTTTTTTAATTTAATTTTTCCCCTATATAAAACCCACCACCTACCTTCTTCCCCCTCCACCCCAAACCCAACGCCCTCTCTCTCGTCTCTCTCCCAACCACTATGTCGTTGAGTACTGAAATCGAAAGCCTCTGGGTCTTCGCTTTGGCTTCTAAATGCTCGCCTCTCACCCAACCCAACGTCCTCTACTCCTTCCTCTTCCTATTCCTTATTTGGTTTCTTGTTTGCATTTTCCATTGGGCCCATCCTGGCGGCCCTGCTTGGGGCCGCCACCCACGGTGCCGCCGCAATTCCCCTCTCTCCACCACCACCATCCCTGGCCCAAGAGGCCTCCCCGTCATCGGGAGCATGACCCTCATGACTGGACTGGCCCACCACCGAATAGCTGCCATGGCCAAATCCCTAGGTGCCACAAGACTCATGGCCTTCTCACTCGCCAACACTCGCGTGATTGTCACGTGTAACCCGGATGTGGCTAAAGAAATCCTCAACAGCTCGGTCTTTGTGGACCGTCCGATTAAGGAATCTGCTTACTCCTTGATGTTCAATCGCGCCATTGGATTTGCCCCTTATGACGTCTATTGGCGGACACTCCGACGTATTGCTTCACAACATCTCTTCTGTCCTAAACAAATTAAATCCTCCGAATTCCAACGCCGCCAAATCGCTTCCCAAATGGTCGCAATCTTCGCTAACAACAACAACAACAACCACACCTCCTCTCATCACCAAGTTCGTGACACGCTCAAGCGAGCCTCTTTGAACCACATGATGGGCTCAGTCTTCGGCCAGGCTTACAATCTCTCAGACTCAAATAATCAAATCGAGCAGCTCAAGAGCCTCGTCGACGAAGGTTACGATTTATTGGGCCTTCTCAACTGGTCCGACCATCTCCCCTTTTTGGCTGATCTCGACCCACAGAGAATCCGGTTCAGATGCTCCCGGTTGGTCCCTAAAGTGAACCGGTTTCTAAACCGGATCATCGCGGATCACCGGTCCAAATCAACCCAACAAATCATGGATTTTGTCGACGTTCTTCTCTCTCTTCAACAAACCGAAAATCTCTCTGATTCCGATATCATCGCCGTTCTTTGGGTAATTAAATGATTTATTTATTTATTAATTTTTCGAAAATACATTTTTATTAAAACAATATATTATATATATAGGAAATGATATTTAGAGGGACGGACACGGTGGCTGTGTTGATAGAATGGACCCTAGCGAGGATGGTGGTTCATAAGGAGGAGCAAGAGAAAGTACAAGAGGAATTAGATAAAGTGGTTGGTAGATCACGCGCCGTCGTGGAATCCGACATTCCGTCGTTGGAATATCTAACGGCGGTGGTTAAGGAAGTTCTGAGGCTACACCCACCTGGGCCTCTTCTATCATGGGCCCGATTAGCCAGAAGTGACACAGTGGTGGATGGGCATCACGTGCCGCGTGGGACCACTGCAATGATTAACATGTGGTCCATAGCACGAGACCCAGAGGTTTGGTGGAGCCCACAGGAGTTTATGCCTGAGAGGTTTGTGGGGAATAAGTGTTGTGGGGTGGAGTTTTCGATTATGGGTTCGGATCTAAGGTTGGCTCCATTTGGGTCGGGTCGAAGGAGTTGCCCCGGAAAGGCACTCGCGTGGACTACTGTAACCTTTTGGGTAGCTACTCTGTTGCATGAGTTTAAATGGTGGCAAAACGACGACGTTGACTTGTGTGAGAAACTCAAGCTGTCTTGTGAGATGGCGAATCCACTGACGGTTAAAGTATCCCGACGGCGGTAAATAAAGTAAATGAATTAATATTATAATAAGATGAATGGTGACATGAACATCTGAATTTCCCTCCTCCCTTTTGATGTAAATATTAATGGAATTTGAGTTAATACATTTTTTGTGATGTTTATCCTTTTGGAAGTGTGATTAAATATGGTGGGGGCGAGTAGGAATTGAAGGAATTATAATCTTTGATTTGATAATATCTATATTTGTGAAAGAATAAAACAATAGAAAACATTGGTGGGTGGTGGGGTTAGAGCATCATAGATGTTAGATTGACGTACACCAGCTTTGCATTCTATCTTATCGTATTGTTGAATAAGTAAGGAATATATCTCTATTGGTATAAGGTTCGTTGGAGAACCCAAATCAAAATAATGAGAGACTGAGCTCAAGTGAGCTGTCTTCTTTTACTTTTTGGTCAAAACGAAAAAAAGGGCATGGTGAAGAATTGGATTAACATGTCACCCTCTATATCTTTCTAAAATCTAGCTCACTTGTACCCATTTGGATTAACATCCTTACATCACTCTCTATTTTCATTTAAATTTTAATTGATATTTCATTCATTCTTATCCTTAATCTATTATTAATAAAGAGTAATAAAAAGATCTAATTATATGATAATGATGTTTATATACTCCATTAATGAATTTTTAAATTATTTATGGATGGTAAAATCAAGTTCAACGGGTAAATTCAATTGGAAGGATGACCCCTCCCACGTGACCCTAAAGTAACTCTTGTTTGGGGGACACGACCCCAAAACTCATCCAACAATTAGTTTATTTCGACGTGGTCTCACAATTCCTCTATGGAAACAACTTTACATCTATTTGGTCCTATTCGAAGAACGGCTGGTCATAGCACGAAAGCGGGGCCCACACTCCCCTATTCGATCCATATCTAGCTTATCTAATCCTTTACTAGTTTGGAAGGGGTGGTGGAACATCTATTGACACCGTTCAAACAGCTTGCAGGCTAAAGAGGCTTCCATGGTCGTTTTTTTTTATAGGAGTGGTCTGCTAAGTTCTGAGGGTAGTTAGGTGACTTTTGAGGACCTTACCTCTCTAGTTTTGCTCTATTTAGTCTTCATGGATTATTTGATTCTCCTGTGAGCACTAGGGTTTCCACTCTCTACTTGCCACTCATGGTCCTATGGTACTTGATCTTCTGAGGGTGTCCTAACCTAGATCAACGTCGAGCCAACCTAACCTTATCACCATAGTCTTACCTTGTTTCTGGTTCTTTTATTTCGATAGAGAGTGCACACAATCTTGCATGTAAAGTTATCATACNAAAAAAAAAAAAAAAAAAAAAAAAAAAAAAAAAAAAATCACACATGTTCAATAAGGTGATAACATCAATCATGGAGCGCAGAACACAAAGTCCTCATCCTTCTTTCAGCATATTAAGAATATAAACACAGCGATACGTGATGCATGATAACATGAAAAAGACAATTTTCGAAGTTTCTACATTTGGGGCATATATTCTCAAGTTTACTCATTATTCCTAAGTTCATAACAAGTTGGAGCTTGATTCACTAGCATGCATGCAATTCAAGTGAATTCTACAAGTATTTCTTGCCTAATTCTGTGTGGTTGCTTACTTGTTTGTCGCGTGTCTTCCCAACTACGATTCTTCACCAGGTGGGTGTCAAAAAAAAAAAAAAAATTGAACTTCCTCTAGGACCTATTTCACATAAAAATATGTTTTTTTTATTATCAGAATCGAGACAAAAAAACTAGCAAACGAAAACCGAACATATCGAAAGGAGACTCACACGTGCGTTAAATGCGTTTTCACATGCCAAGGGTTGATTTCACGTGCGTTATCATGCGTGAATAATATGCCTGAGAGTTGTTGCAGTTGCAGGTCAACCGATCAGGTTCAAGTCACGCTTTTGGTTCAAGTTGGACACGAGGTCAAGTTGGTAAAAGAGATGGGTCGTGTATCTTCGTTCAGTTGCTAATGCCTTGACGTGACTATACCTTGAAGTGACCATTATATCCCATCACACAGTGTGTTAAGATGCCCTAATTCTTCTAGATAGGATCCCTACACCATGTGCATTGAGTAGGATATCATGATGAGCCTCCTGTTTTGCCTTACCGAATTAGGTGACCATGGGATAGATTTAAAGCCTAATTTAGGAGAAGTTTTTAGATTGACAATGTGATATTAATCAAGATAAGCTTTATGTACTAATTCCCTCAAAACTGAATAAGTTATAGTTAAGGATACGATCAAGAGCTTATAAGTAGGTTACTTATTGAGTTTTTGTACTCATTTCATGTTTTCTATATTGTTCAAGTAATTAGAAGCCGATCAGGAACAGGAGCAGACTTTTGAGCTAGAGGCATATATCAACCCCTCGTCCTCAAATGTATTATATTTTGAAATATTTTTTAGTTTGTTCCTTATTGTGTGTTCAAAACTATGTTTGTATAAATGCTACTTAATATGATACAAGTGTATGAATAAACTTATATTTTAAATACGTTGTCTTTATTTTTGTAAAAAATTGGGTCATGATAAATTGGTATTAGAGTAAATGTTTTCTATGACTTTGATTCATAAAAGTCCGTCCACGACATGGTAAGTAAGCCTTTTAAGACTCTAAGACTTAGAACATGGAAAATATAGAATGGGTACTCTCGACTTTAAGTCCGTCTACTCTTGACTTCAACTAGCTCCTTATTAACCTAAAAAACATGGAAAATATGGAACGAGTACAAAGACTCAATAAATAGCCTACTTATAGGCTCTTAATGGTGTACTTGATATATTAGTGTACCACACT
The DNA here is from genome assembly GCF_002806865.2 of Cucurbita pepo subsp. pepo. Classification (NCBI taxonomy): domain Eukaryota; kingdom Viridiplantae; phylum Streptophyta; class Magnoliopsida; order Cucurbitales; family Cucurbitaceae; genus Cucurbita; species Cucurbita pepo. The sequence continues at coordinate 3,005,375 of NC_036654.1, read as the reverse complement.
CTTTTTTTTCTTGTTATGTTCTTGGCTTGTGAGTTCTTATCATGATTTGGTCCTTGAATTTTGAAACCGTGGTTGTGATCTAAGAGCCTTAGAACTATGGTTCTTGGTTCTTGTCCTTAGAACTTGGATTTGGGAATTTAGAGGTTGGCATTGGCTAATTTAGAGATTGATCGTAAGAATAGATTTCTATTGGTATGAGCTCTGTTGGGAAAGTCCAAAGCAAAACCATGAGAGCTTATGCTTAAAGTGGACAATATCATACCATTGTGGAGTCGTAATTCCTAACAAATCATCCCTCACAGGCCCACCCTTTGTCATACTTTGTACATACAACCTCACCTTTTCCAACACAATTGGTCTTGCCTTCAACTAGAAACCTCCTCATCTTCAACCTTGGCAACTAAAATTTCTCGTCCATCTTCCATTTTCGTCTTCTTCTTTCTTCTCTTTGTATTCTTCACGGCTATAGCTTCCTCTTCTGCCTTTGTCTTTGTCGTCCTTGTCGTTTTAATCACCGGCTCTTTGGGCTAGGCCTCGAGCGTTGCACTGGTCTATTTGCTAACCAAGTCGTCGTCAACCTCTTTGCCAAAATCAACTTTTTCGTCCACTGCGACGACTCTTTCAAATTCAACACCGTCTTTGTCCCTTGCTCCAGGGGGCATGGCTCCCTCTCCTTCTATTGGAACTTCACCACCTGCTATGGCGCTGACTACTTCTCCACCAGCTCCGCTTGCTGCTCCTTTAGAGGCACCAACGCGAACTCTAGTTGCAAAATATGCTCGAGATATTCGTACTCGTGCTCATTTCCTCGATAGAAAACAAGTCCACAAGGCGCAGACCTCACTCCATCTCCGCCCCTCTCTTTCTTCCTTCATCTAAAATACACCCTAGAGTCCACATTCTCAGTTTCTACCCTCTTCTTCCTCTCTTGTTTTAACGGTCACCACGTCCACCCTTTCTTCTTCACAGCCACCATTGAACCCTCTCTCTCTGTCTCTTGCCATTTTCTCATAATAGAGTCATCGCCCTAATTCTGAAGTCTGTACCTTGCGTCTCTATTGTCCACATCGCATGGTTATTTCTCAACACTTAACTTCTGATGATTCTCCTAATTCTACTTTCTGAATTTTTCAGATCTAAGCTTCACTTGCGTCCAAATCCAACGCTTAGCTTGCGGGGATGTTAAGAATATTTAGTCATTATGGTTTACCATATATATCATATTTGACCCTTTATTATACGCAAATATATTATATGATTGAGAATATTTTGTCTTATATTTATCATAGATACCATCTTTGACCCTTTATTATAGGAAAATATCTTTTATAATATTTAGTCTTCCATGACCGTTTACCATAAGTATGATATGTGATATTTTATTATAGGAAAATATATTCTATCCTATTTCTATTTCTTTTGTAATTTATTTGATGATTATAAATAGAGAATATCACCATCATTTAGGTGTAGTGATTTTAGCAAATATTCTCACCATCTATAAGAGAAAAACATGAACCTTTGAAAGCACGGCGTGTTGGGAAGTCATGGGTCAAAATTGGACATGATTAGATTATTAGCTAGCATTTTTTAGTATGTGTGCCTAAGAACATTTGTTCCTTATTCTTCACTGCTACCTAACATTCTTCTTACCTTGGTAGTCGTAGAGCTTGTGTGTATTGTTCTTGGTTCTCTATCTTGTAAGTTTCTAAGGTTTTTAATTCTTTGAAGTATAAGTTGTAACATGCATTTATAAACATATGTACCTATCAACACACATAAGTTATTCTAGAAAGTCGGAGTCGTAATGAATTTTTTAGAGGGTTCTAGAAGAGTCTTTGGTATTGAGGTGTTTTTGGATCATAACTTAGTTTAGGTTCCAAACTTGAAATCTCAAACATATCTTAATGTCTTTAAGAATAAGCCTTATAGAAAGTAATAGGTCATTTGGAGCACGTATTGACCTTGAAAGATTATAAGTAGACTTAGGGCATTTTGGTCAATTTACTCATAATTCTTGCTTTTGCTACTTAACATGTTCTAATGGCTTTCAAATTTCGCAACATCATCAAACACCATAGGTCATGAACCGAAGGTAAATTACTTTAGGGGCATTATGGTCATTTTACACTATTTCTTGGTTTACCTACTTAACCTTATCCAATACCACCAAGTTTCCCTTATCCAATACCACCAAATTTCCTATATAATTTCAACATGCTATAATATGCTCAAAATTCAAATTTCATATGCAGCGGAGTTCATTTAGCATATTATTTTAATGTTACTTAAATTCTGAGTAATTTGATCGATTCAGGGCCTTAACTCACGGTTCTTGGTGTTTTTCTTTCATATACCCTTAATTCATACTTGCTTTAAGATTCATACACAAAATCTAAGTGATTTCTAGAAGTATTTCTTCCGAAAAGTTCAAGATGGCTACTTAACTTGTTGTTGATATTCGAATCCTCAATCCTCAAGCTTCCAGAATCCAAATTGTTCCAAATTTTTTTTATTAGATTCATCTTTGAGTCTAGTTTTAGGAACCATAAATATTTTCATGAGAACCAGTCTGAAAAGGGTCGAAATTGATAAGAAAAAAAAAAAATGTAGAAAGGTCAACATATGGCTACCTTTGACTTTTATTGGTCCAAGTTTGACCTTTGACTTTGGACTTCATCTTCTTCCTTGGTTGCCTGAAAAAATTATTGTTTTTTTAATTATCATATACCATTGATTTTGCCCTTGTCAAGCTCTATATAGACCTCAAATGGATTCAACTTCTTCACGGAAGGTTTAGATGAAGTTTCAAGGAAGAAGTAAGACTAATTTCATACCTTGTATGTAGCTCGAGTTATAACCTTCCAAAGTTTGTCAGAAAACATGTTTCTAGCCGAAATAAATCTAGTCACCTTTTGTTGGGCAGCCAATTCTAGAGCTTTTCAAGACTCAATTCCTTCACGAAACATGATGGAAATCCCATATGAAATGGGTAGGAGTTAGTAGGAGAAAAAGTGATTAACCATAGCTCTCGAATTTAGAAAAATCCGAGGAAGAAAAACCCATAATATAAAATCGAGTTTTAAGAATACTCATCATTTGATTCTTGTTTTAAAATATTGCCCCATAATCATACTTAACTTTCTCCTTTTTTATTTAAACTTTTCTAGAAGTTACGTCGAAAATATTTACTCCCATGAGGGTGCTACCATCATAGGTTTTGAATTTCAACTGTTGGATCTAAAGAGTGTCGAGTCTTGCTCAATCTAACGATTGGATGTGAAGATACAGATGATTTCCTAAGAATGGATGATTCTAGAATCCAGATCGACTTGCCGATTTTCCTTAATGGCAGTTTCGTAAATAAGTGAAACTTTACGGTCATTTTGTAATTTACTATTTTTTAAAAAATATTTTATTATTATTTTTCTCGAAAAATCTAGAATTTTTTAAAAAATTCGGGTCATTTTTTCTTGTTCTTCATAATCTTGAAATTCCTTAGATAAGGAATTAAAAAGGTGGAAAGTTCCTTAAAAAAAAATGATTATTATTATTTTTTTTTTATCCTTTTAACTTACTTTTTCCTTTCTAATCATTTTACCAATGCCTTAAATACTTAAAATTACTTTTTGGATATAGAAATGTCATGCTTAAAGAAATGTCATGCTTAAGACGTTTGATCTGGCTTAAATGCCTCGGTTTCGGTTGTGTTACTTTTATCCTTGCTTTGAGGCGTCACATATAGAGTCCCATCCGCACTAGACTGGAGGTGGTGACAAAAATGAAGCCCTTTTGGGGGCTTAACATAATAGAGAGAGGAGCAAGATTTGGAGGGGCATAGTAGAATCCAAGGACCCGTGACGATGAGTACTAAAACAAAGAAGAATGCAGTAAGAGTGACCGGGAGAGCAACCTCCATTAGCGGTAGATTCACATGAAGAGGGAACCTTAGTGCATTGGGGGAGACATCTTTTCAATTGCTAGCTTATTTGTGAATTTCTTTGTTATGCACCAAGTTATAACTATGATTTCATTATTCTTATTGAGCGTCACAATGTTTAGAAACTAAACTCGAGGATGGAGGAACGTAACCTTAGGATGTTTATCCTTTACTAATGATAGTTGATTCCTTTGCCTCTCGTAGGAGTCTGGGTCGTGTCTCAGTCCCAGTGTGGCTACTTTGCCTTGAGTTGCCTATTTTTTATATTAATTTAGAGCATTGAGAGGACCTTTCCCTAGTACGAGAGGACCGAGAAGGATGCACCTCTGGTGTACCAGTTATCATGCCCACAATAAACGTTGGATAGCCAAGTACGGAGCCATGAAGTCTTGATAGTTCAATAAGAATATTGAAAACTAATAACTCAAATCAGCACCCTCTAAGTGTTAAATTTACTACTTGGGATAGTATATAAATATATGTATAAATATATATAAACATTCAAAGACTCTTCTATAAAAAAAACTCTAATGTTCGCATGAAAGCCTAACACAGACTCTAAATTAGAGTAATAGTTTGGCAGAGGTTCGAATTTGAAATTGATGTCATGGGGTCATATAAGTTGACTTGAAATTCAAAGGACATAATCCAATTTTTATTAAGGATAAATTAGTGACATAAGCTTAAGCTAATTAGGTAAGTGATCCTACTATCGACTCAGTCGGAAGTATTGTCTTATGTATGATAACACGTGTCATGTGTTTTAATAAATGTGTTATCATGATAATTTATGTTATGATGATGTGATATGTTATGCTTCTGTAATATGTTATGATGATATGATATGATGTTATGATATGTTATGAGGATGTAATATGGTATGATGACATGAGATGTATGATGATAATGATACATTGTGATGATATCTCATGTTACGATAATATGCATGTATGAATTGCCATGTTGCACTATGACATGAATATTTTTGGCAATACAATCTATAGCATGCTATGACATGTATGACAATGAAAAGTTTTTCGATGCACAACTCCTAAGTAATATTATGAATGATGTAATGTATGAAAGCTTATGCATGCATATTACCTAGGGTAATATGTGAGGATGTGTGGGATCGTGCTGCATGAATGGTTTAAGACAGTATAAGAATCTCATACATACTATATGTTTACATGCATCGGGATATATACTTCCCATTTTATGATGAGTACGGATGCATACACTATGATGATGATATACCCATCATGCTTGACATGATGCACGACAGTCGTTGTACTTTCAGACGTCCAACTACAGCCAACTACCCCCCCTCCCCCTCCACCCAGCAAGCCCAGGTTGCATGTGTGGGTCGTATGTTGGGAAGTACTACACATCTAATTATTTTTCTAGACTGAAGGCCACCTCAGAGATGATTTTAAATGATAGATCCTATTTATGTTGTATGTGTTTGCATTCCCTAACCCCAATAATAAGGTCACTCCCTAAATATTTCTTAAAAAACTCAAGCCACATGCTACTTTTATATTCTAGGTAAAGACAAGACACCCGATTGACGCAACTTCTCATCAAAGAACATGAAACCTGCATATGGTAGTTGCATTTATTTTTGTAAATCTTAGATGATGCAGGGCAGTGCTATTTTAATTTACTTTGAATATTTCCTTCATATTGTTTTAAGATCGTCTCACAAACGTATAAGTCTATGACATCATTTTGTGGAGTTATTTTAAATGAATATTTTCGTGTCATCCCCGTTGTTACAAGCTTCTAGTGGCTTAATTGCATCGAACACTTGAAATTCTTCCAATTTCTATAATTTTTATTCAAAGTGAACACATTTAGCTAGACATGGTTCCCACCCCATAACTTATGAACATACATAAAAATCCTCCACTAAATATACAATGAATTTTAATTAATATTCTTACACGATTATATTCTCAAATATAATTTTCCTATAGTATATTTTTGGAACGTTCGTTTTAATGTTTGGTAATTATAATATTTTAAAATATTTTTTCAAACGTTTTTAATAAATATATCTAAAAAGGGGTCGAATCATGTAGATCAACTCTTTTATAATATAAATAAATATTTAATTTTTTATATTAGTACGATGGTTGCCTTTAGCACATGAAACATATGAGAATCTATTGATTTTTTGTATTCATATTTGACGATTTGACAACTTTCATGCATGGGATAGTAATATTGATATTGTAGGCCATGTGGAAGAATCATTTTTTGACTACTTTTTTAGTATTATTCGATTTATTATTCATAACAATCTTGTATCATACTTAAACCATTTTGTATCCCATCAAGGTAAAGGTAGCTTATCGTTCGTAGTTCTTGAAAAACTATAAGAACAGTCATTTCAAATAGTTTGAAAAAAAAAACATGGTGAACACTTTTAATCTTTAAAGCGAAAAACACTTCTGCCTTGCTGTACAAGCATGCCTTTAGATTCTAAGAAAATGGTGTAGTTTTATGTTGAAATGTTGAAAGTAAAAAGGTTAATCTAGCAATAAGCCTGAGGCATATTGGCCAGCGTGGTAAATACAAAAAGGGAGGAAAAGTCTATCTGCAATGCTAGTGGTAAACGAGTTCCTTGATATATTCCTGGAGGACTTATCAAGGGTACCATCTCCTCAAGCCGTGGACTTTTGCATTGAGCTTGAGCTAAGTACTAAATCTATCTCTAACGCCCCTGTACTGTATGGCATCAACATAATTGAAGGATCTCGAGGTGTAGTTGCAAGATTTTTTAGATAAAGGTTTCAGATGGTCCAGCGTATCTCCTTGGGATGCATGAGTGTATTCCCTAGCATAGAGGATTTGTTTAACCAATTTAGAGAAGTGACATTGTTTTCCAAGATAGACCTATGATCAAGCTACTATCAGATTAGAATATGGGAGGAGATGTGCCAAAATAGCATTTAGAACAAGGTACGACCACTATGAGTTTATGATCATGTTGTTTGGACTCACAAGTGCCCCCATAGTATTCATGAAGTTGATAAACCAAGTATTCAAAGGCTGCGTAAATATGTTCATTATTGTGTTTGTAAACGACATCTTGGTGTATTCCAAGATGGAACATAAGTTACACTTTAGTAGAGTACTGGTGAGTTTAAGGGAAAATATTTTTTATGTTACATTCTCTCGGTGTGAATTTTGGTTACAACATGTTTCATTTCTAGGACATATAGTGTCAACGGATGAGGTTTTAGTAGACCCCTTAAAGGTGAAAACAATCATTAAGTGAGCCCATCCAACTACGACTATCAAGGTACGTAGCTTCTTGGGATTGGCAAGGTCGATGCTTTGTGCACAACTTTACTAAGATAACCTCCACGCAGTTGACTAGGAACGGTGTTCCATTTTGTGTGGACTAAGACATGTGAAGCGACCTTCCAAAATTTGAAACACAGATTAGTGTCGACCCAATATTTATGGTTCAAGAGATGAGGTTTTGTTGTTTATAATGATGCCTCCAAGAAAGGATTGGGTATGTATTGATGTAGGACATTGACTTTGCATCCCGTCAATTGAATGACTATGAGAAAGACTACACCATTCATAACTTGGTGTTACCTATAGTTGTATTTGCACTAAAAATCTTGCAGCACTATCTGTATGGGGAAATGACTCAGATTTATACTTCTAGAAGGAGAATGTGCTCGTTGATGTCCTAAGTAGAAAGACAACAGGGAGACGACCCACTCATCGGCCATTATTACATGAGAGCCACGAGTACATGCAGATTTTAAGCAAACAGGGATAATAGTGATGGTTAAGGGAGCTATAGCGCAGATTGCCCAGGGCCGACATGAGCTAATCATAGAAGGCGACGAAAGTGACTTAATTTTACTTTGAGTTGGACTAATACAAGTTGGCCCAGAATCCAAACCAATCCGATGACTCGTGCCTCGACCTATTGACCCACGAGTTGACCCGAAATTGCGATCCACGTGTAGCACACTTGCGGCTCAGCTGAGCCGATTCTCCTATGATTAGCTCGTATCGGCTATACCAAATTTGGTGGCTTTAACCCAATTTACACCGCTTATCTTTAGTCAACTTAAAGTATGTTGTTAGTCAAAAGTTGAATTAATTGATGTTGTTGAGTAAGTCAAGATGCTTATTATGTCCTAACTTGATGTTGTAAGAATTCTTAGGTGAAATTGGATTTCAAGGAGTAGATTCAAGGCACCATTAAAGACGTGCAGTGACTCCTCAGCTTAGACTAACCAACCAAACGATTTTATTATTGGACGCCCAAGAGATTAATTGGATGACTTGTGTGCTATATGAATGATATGTACCTTTGGCAATTTGTACCTACCATATTTTTATGATGCTATTGTGTTATGTACAATATAATATACGATGAATATGCTATGATATGAATTAGGTCATGATATAAATGTTACATGATACATGTATTTCCATATTTCAACCCATGTACCTTATGATAGCATGTCCACACGATGCCTATGAAACATTAACAAACCATATATGTTAACTATGATAGATATGTCGAGTATACGTATGCACGTCTCTTAAGAATGTCATATCATGAAAAGAATAGAAGTATAATTTGCATCATAATTATGTACCACGATTTGAACGTACGTACCTCATGCATGTTGTTCGTCACGAGCATTGAGATACTTCTCCAATATGATTAATTCAGACGAATACACCATGATAGGATATGCACTCTTTCCCTCCATGGCTTTTGGAAGCATGAGCATGCGCTAACTCATAGGCAGACCTAGGGATAAGTATATGAACCCCTAGTGGGTCCATGTGCGTACATAAACCGTGTATAGAGAAGTACTACATATCCAACCCTACACAGACCACCATGATGACATGTGATTGCATTTTCAGAACCCAGTAGTAGGACTATTTATTGAGTTTTTTTTTTTTTTTTTTTTTTTTTTTTTNTTTTTTTTTTTTTTTTTTTTTTTTTTTTTTTTTTTTTTTTTTTTTTTTTTTAATATTCAAGCCAGGTATGCTATGTTTTTTGTCCGGGCAAATGTAAACACCCATGTACGGATGACTGTGTCACTCCAGAGACTACGAAAATAACATAATAGACATATTATACGAGTAGTGATTTTATTTTAATCGAAAAAATAGGTTGGATACATGAACAAAAGTCAATAACATTTTATTAAATATGCCTTACTCTAGACTTTAACAAACCAGAATTTTCACCCTATAACACCCAATTAACTCCCATATTTTATTCTGTCAAAGAAACATATGGATAAAATTAAAGAAATAAACACAGATGATAGTGAACTTAGAGACACAAATCAAAGGAAACAAGACAACTTGGTTATTGTCCGCCGTCTTCCTGATGGGCAGATGGCGGCGGCATCTTGGAGAAGACAAGATGAATCCCAGGGTCGTGGTGGGTGAATTTGGAGTCCATCAGAATTGAATTGTTAATCCCTTGAACATTGCTGTTAAAGAAAGCTTTCATTGGCCATGCACCACGACCCGCCGTTGATTTCTTGTTACTTTTGTTGTCTTTAGAATCGTTGGTGGTCTCTTCCTTGTCGCTTTGATTTGTTTGAAGATGGCGGCTGTTGTTGTTTTTGTCTGAGAGAACTACTTCCATGGAAGCTCCTCTGTTTTCTCCTGCCATTGTTATAACTCTTGTGCTCGAGTCTTTATCACCGGACGACACGAACGGTTTCTTGGCTCCATTTCCCTTGTCTTGATTGTCATCATGTTTCTTCCCATTTTTGCCAAATCCAGATGCTTGGGAATTGTAGTTATTGATATCGTGATCGGGCGGTGAAGGCTTCTCCATCACTTTTTGAAAAACAACCGTCTTTCGTTCTACCTGTTCATTGATTATGTTAGAAATCACGATTCTCCATAATGGTAAGATATGGTTCGCTTTGAGCATCCAAAACACCTCGTACCAATAAAGATGTATTCCTTATTTATAAACCCTTGATTATTTCTTAAATTAGCTAAGGTGGGACTCCACAATCCTCCTCTCGAGCCCTCGAATAAAGGGTGTACTTTGTTCGAGGACTACAGGAAGGAGTCGAGAAACACCTCCTCTTAATCGAGGCTCGACTCCTTCTCTGGAGTACTCGAAGAAAGTACACCATTTATTCGACACTTGAGTCACTTTTGACTATACCCTCGAGGTTCACAACTTCTTTGTTCGACATTTGAAGATTCTATTGACATGACTAAGTTAAGGGCATGACTCTGATACCATGTTACTAATCATTACTCTCCATAATGGTATGATATTGTCGAATTTGGGCATAAGCTCTCATGGCTTTTAAAAGGCCTCGTATCAATGAAGATATATTCCCGGCTTATAAACACACGATCATTCTCTAAATTAGCTAACGTGGTACTCTCTCCCAACAATCCTCAACGGGCTAAACCTACTATTTTTACTCTCGATTTTCAAAAGTTTGCCAATGCTAAAAACACACCAATCTCAAAACACACCAATCTCAATGAAGTTAAATTAACCCTACCTCTTGAGGAATGGTCTCAGGTCTAGGCTCGGCGACAAACTGCAACTGCGGCGGTGGTAAAACAAGCGGCGACGGGGGCGAAGCGGTGGCTTTAGGCTTCGGCTTCGGCGACTGATAAGGCGACGGAACGGCCGGAATAGACTTGGGAATAGAAGGAGACGGAGCTGGGGTGGGATGTTTATTACTTTCTTTATCAAACGAGCCATTGCGCGGCGGAGACCCTCCAAGCGAATGACTTTTTCCCTTGGGGCTACTGGGTTTTGGCGCTGCGGTGGACGTAACAACAGGTCGGGTCAAAGGCGGGGGCGGTGGCGGTGGCGACGCTTCCTTTTTCGGCTGAGGGGTTAGTGGGGCTAGGCGAGGTAACTGCGGCGGCGATTTGGCAGATTGCTGTGGGGTGGTGGGTTCTGCAAGCTCCGTCAAGGAGGTGGTTCGGATCAAGGGCGGGCGCATCCGAGGGGGAGCAGGTCGCGGTTGGTCGGTGGGCGGAGCGGTGGTTGTGGCGGTTGTTGGTCGGGTCATAGAGCCCAAACGGAACCATGGACGAGGAACTTGACCGGCCATTGAGAATAAGAATGAAAAAGAATGTAGAAGGAATTGGGTGATGAAGAAAGAATACGTGTGGAGTTATTTATAGTGGAAGGAAAAGAATTGTATAAAGCTGACAAATGAATAATAACAAATAACAGATTAAATTCTATGAATTTGAGTGTTTTCTCAATATATTCTTTACAACTATTCCAATTTTTTTCATTTTCATGTTTAACACAACTTTATTATTTTTCTATTTTTCTATTTTTCTATTTTTTATTTTTTATTTGTTATTTTTAAGGAATGAAAAACATACACAATNAAAAAAAAAAAAAAAAAAACATTAAAAAAAAAACTTATAAGAAAAAATACAATTTTGTTTTCAAAATAGTTATCAAATCATTTTTTACATTTAATTTTTGATAATTTTATTTTGAGCATATTTTAACTATAGGAAAAAAATAAAGGGTATGGATATTATAATTTTTGTTAAACTTTATTAGATTTTGGGTATTAATAGTGTGGAATGACCCTAAATTTTCTAATTAACCTAAGGTTGTTACTAATGGTACCAGAGACAAACATGAGTTAATGTGTCAGCAAGGAGGCTGAGCTTGGAAAGGGTGGACACGAGGAGATGTGCTAGCAAAACACTGGGTCCTGAAGGGGTGGATTGGGGGGGCCCACATTGATTGGAGAAGAGAACGAGTGCCTAAAAAGACACTGGGTCTCGAAGGAGGGTGAATTGTGAGATCTCACATTAGTTGAGGAGGAGAACGAAGTATTCTTTATAGGGTGTGGAAATTTTGAGGAACAGCTCGAAAGGGAAAGCTGAAAGAGGACAATATCTGCTAGTGGTGGGTTTGGGTCATTATGTCGTGGTTATTGATTTGTTTCGGTGGAAATTATATAAAGCAGAGGAATCGAAAGAGTAGGGTATTAATTAATATAGGTTGAAAAAGGGAAAAGAAATGAAGGGGGAAGAGAGGGGAGAGGGAAGAAAAGCATCAGATTCAGAGAGAAGGGCAACATACAGCTAATAAAGGGGAAAAGAGGGTTCCAAAGTGCCAAAGGGTATCCTCAAAAGTGACCATCAAAGAAGAGGAATAGGGTTTACTCTAATCTATAGGGTGCCCTAATGCCTTCTCTCCTTATAAACTTCTAATAATTGTATTCTAATTAATGGTTCTATTCCCAAGTTATTGGTTAATCTATATGAATGGGTTACTTCAAGAATTTGTTATTAAACAGTATTTAAGGATGATTATTAATCTTAGTTCATAACTCAACCTTTCTTTCTCAACAAACACAAGTACAAAACAAGTTTTTCAATATCTTATTAACTTATTCCTTACTTTCTTTTTTAGTACCAAATAAATATTCAAAATCTGATGCTTATGGTTTGATGACACGTGGCCCTACCGTCGTTAAGTTACAAATTGAATGTTGTAGGATGACACGGGCTCATGGTTTCGCACGTGTCATAGGCTGATATGTAACTGCTATTCGATGTGATTGTTATGCTATATTGATGAGTTGATGTACTTTGTGATATGATATGGGATGTTATGATCTTTTGAAGATGTGCTAAGAATATATTATGTAACTGTTATGATATGTGATATGATATGTGCATGATATGGCTTTTATGTTTGCAAGCATGAAGATGTTATAATATGGCTTATATGTTACATAGATGATTACATGAAAAAAAACAAAAAAATAGTATGAAATACACCGATATACGTAGGAAAGTTATGAGAAATGGTGTGAAAAACGTTATGATATGAAAATATGCTAGTGGGATTGTATTGAGGATAATTAAAATGGAAAGATATAGAGACCTCATGCATTATTGTGTGTTCATGCATCCAGGGTACCTAATTTCTTCACAATAGTATCAATGTGTATGCTACTAGGCAGAGGAATCATCATTTGTGACGGTCGCTACTCTCTAACTAGTGACTGGCATCAACAGCTCCCAGAGTATGCTTGTCCGACCAGAAAGGAGCCCAGGAGATGTACAAACCAACTAGTGGGTTCATACTTGTACGTGTAAGCCATGTGGAGAAAATTAATTATACATCCAAGTCGATTCCTATCTCGAAGAAAACCCAAAATGACTACTCTCAATGTCACAAAATTTATTAAGAAGATCTTACATTAATAAAGAAACTATTAAAAATGGATCAAAGATTGAACTTGGGGAAGTCAAAATAGGCCAAAATAGTGGAGGAGTTAAAAGTAGGTTGACTGTTGACCACGATCATCTTTTTCTATCACCAATTTGTAATAACCCTAAATTTCTACTTGTTAGAGTTGTTACCGTCGTCATCATCTATAATCATATGCAGAATGAACCATTTAAAACTTCATCTTAAAACACTGACATGGACTTAGGTGTTCGAAAACATATTTTAAATGACATAACGAAAGTCTAAATGAAATAAATAACGTTAAATCAAAATACCCTAATATAACTTAAGTCTAAGAAAATAAGTACAACTACCCTATGCATGTGTCATGGTCTCGAATTTCCATGTCGTCACCCGCCATAGAGAGATGCCTTGCCTTTACTAGAAAAAGAAGTAGCACACGACTTAAGTATTTTAAGAAATACTTAGCAAATTGTTAGGTTATGGAGCTTGCTTCTTATTTATAGCTTGGTCAACGGTTATATCCGGTAAAGTTATATTTGGTAAAGCTATATATAGTAAGCTATATATGGTAAAGCTATATCCGTAAAATTATATATGGTAAATAGCTATATATAGTAGATGGCTAAATCTGGTAAAGCTATATATAGTAAACTATACCATATATATATCGGGTCTGGTAGAAGTTTGAAATGTACTTTCTATTCTCTTTATTCTATCTTGTTGTACATACCTAAAGTCATCAATAAAAAAAAATCCTTTTAGCCAGAGTTCTCCTTGCAATTCTCTCTATCCTTTTCTTTGTGATCATCTAGATCGAGCGTGTGCGTTGTTGTGCGATCCTAACAACTGGTATCATGTGAGATTTATGGTATATAGAGCAACAGAGCAACAGAAAAACAACTTCAGATTTACTAAATGAGAATGGCCTTTTTACTCGGCTGTGATTCATGTGAGATTTATGTGAAGATAGATCCGATCAATAAGATATATATTAAATCTTCATTTTCTTTTATCCTATTGTTTTTTAGAAATCACAGCCAATTATAGTTAGATGTTCATTGAATTAT
>NC_036654.1:2894223-2990133 GCF_002806865.2 Cucurbita pepo subsp. pepo | reverse complement strand
GCAAGGAGCACATGGTGTGTAAGCTCAATAAGAGCTTGTATGGACTGAAACAAGCACCGAGACAATGGTACAAGAAGTTTGACTCCTTCATGAGCAAGAGTGGTTTCCACAGAAGTGAAAAGGATCAGTGTTGCTACCTCAAGAAATACACTGATTCTTATGTGTTTCTACTCCTGTATGTGGATGATATACTAATTGCTGGATCAAGTATGAGGGAGATAAACCACCTGAAGGCAAGCTTGTCTTCAGTATTTGAGATGAAAGATTTAGGTGCAGCGAAGCAGATCCTTGGGATGAGGATTTCTCGAGATAGATCTGCTGGCACATTAAATCTATCCCAAGAGCAGTACATTGAGAAGATGTTGTCCAAATTCAAGATGAATGATGCTAAACCCAGGACTACCCCCTTGGCAAATCATATTAAATTGTCAAAGGGGCAATCTCCCAAGACAGTTGAGGAACGTGAGCACATGGCATCAGTTCCGTACGCTTCTGCAGTTGGGAGTTTGATGTATGCTATGGTCTGCACTAGACTTGACATAACACATGCAGTGGGAGTTTTTAGCAAGTACATGGCAAATCCAGGGAAAGAACATCCAATACTTCACTTTGTTATGGCAATGGCAAAGTAGTTTTGCAAGGTTTTGTGGATGCTGATCTGAGTGGAGATGTAGACTCTAGCAATAGCACATCTGGATATATCTACACTATAGATGGAACAGCAGTGAGTTGGATGTCCAAGCATCAGAAATGCGTTGCTCTTTCATCTATTGAAGCAGAGTACGTGGCAATAGTTGAAGCTGGAAAGGAGATGATATGGATGACAGACTATCAAGAAGAATTAGGTAGGAAGCAGTGCAAGAAGATCTTTTATACAGATAGTCAGAGTGTCATACAGTTGGTGAAAAACCCAGTCTATCATTCAAGGACAGAACACATTAGAAGACGATACCACTTCACTCGCAGGTTAGTGGAAGAAGGCGATATGTGTTTGGAGAAGATAGAGGGCGCAAAGAATCCAGCAGATATGTTGACAAAATGTGTTGATGTTGGAAAATTAAGATTATGCAAAGCCTTAATTGGTATGGTGCAGTGATCGTTTGAGAAAGAAATTCTTGGTTGACTGGATCAGTCTCCAAGTGGGAGAATTGTTAGGTTATGGAGCCTGCTTCTTATTTATAGCTTGGTCAACGGTTATATCCGGTAAAGCTATATTTGGTAAAGTTATATATAGTAAAACTATATATGATAAAGCTATATCCGGTAAAGCTATATATGGTAAATAGCTATATATAGTAGATGACTAAATCTGGTAAAGCTATATATAGTAAACTAAACCATATATATATCTCGTCCGGTAGAGCTTTGAAAATGTACCTTTTATTCTCTGTACTCTCTCTTGTTGTACATACCTGAAGTTATCAATAAAAAAAATCCTTTTAGCCAGAGTTCTCCTTGCAATTTTCACTATCCCATTCTTTGTGTTCATCTAGATCGAGCGTGTGCGTTGTTGTGCAATCCTAACACAAATGACCCCACTATTGTGATCAAGGAATGCAAACACATGCAACTCAGGATCCAGGGACCTATCATTTAAAAACCATCATACGGGTAGCCTCTAGTCCGAACAAAATTTGGATGTGTAGTACTTTCGTAAACACGACTCACACCTGCGAGTGTGGATCCCCAGGCGGTTTGCACCCACTAGACCTATCATAGTCGAGCTAGCTGTTCGTAGCAACGTTCGGAGGTCAGCAGACCTCTGGGTGTCATACAAGGCATGATCACCATCATCATAGTATACACGTCTGTACTCATCATCATAAATGGGGAAGTATCCTGATGTGTATGTACATACAAAATGCATGAGATTCCTATAGTTTTCATCTTTAAATCATCTTCATGACACAACCCTATACACCGTTTATATGTTACACAAGCAATATGTAGGTGTTGATCTTCATACATTTATCATCAACTTCAATTGGGGTTGTGTCCTTAGAAGAATAAATTATCGTCATAATGCATCATGACATTCAAAACATGCATGTGATCTTGATATGGAATAACGTCATGTTAATCCATCTCATCATCATACAGTCTTACGTCATCATATTAACATACATCATCATTACTTTGTCGTCATCATCATGTACATCATCATTACGTCTTACCTCATCCTCATTATGATATCATCATCATTACTTTGTCGTCATCATCATGTACATCATCATTACGTCTTACCTCATCCTCATTATGATATCATCATCATAACATCATCATGTACATCATCATAACATCCTACATCATTCATATTATAACAACATCATCATGTCATCATCAATTAACATCATCATAACATTATACATCATCATCGTTACGTCATCGTCATTACATCATCATCAATTAGTGTCACCGTAACATCATACATAATCGTAATTATATCATCATCAAATAATATTATCATAATATCACACATCATCATATAACGTCATTATAACATCATACATCATCATATAACATCATCATTGTATCATCATTAAATAACGTTATCATAATATCACACATCATCACATAACGTCATCATATCACACATCAACATATAACATCATCATACATCATCATCATTGTATCATCTTCATTAAATCATCATCAATTAACGTTATCATAACATCATACAACATCATCGTTATGTCATAATCATTACATCATCATTCAAATAATGTCATCATAACATTATAAGTCATCATAAACTATATCGTCATCATCAAATAGCGTTATCATACTATCACACGTCATTATGATAATCAAGCTCAAACACATCACAACATAATAAGCGTAAATGACAAATGCCACTACCACTAGGCACGTATCGTCATACATAAGGCAAGTCTTCCAACCGAGCCGATAGTAAGGCCACTTACACGGTTGGACTTAGCTGGTGTTCTCCCTAAACTCTAGTACATTAGAATTTTGTTTCCTCAAAGTTGCTCCAAGCAACGTTGGGAGTTGTTTCCTATTCGAACATCCATCGTATTTTCGTTAATCACTCACATTTCTAACCTAAATCAACTTGAATTTCGTAATAGGACGTTGTACTGACCTCAATTGCCTTAATTAAGGTCAAAAAATCTCTTTAGGAGGGTAAAAAAAAACCTAGGAAACGATATATTATTTGTATACCGAGCTGCCTAAGCCGAGAAGTCGAGCCGTTTAAGCCGAATCCATTGAGTCACCGAGTCGTCAAGGCCCCATCGGAGTCGAGCCAAGCCGATGACGTGGTGTGAGCCGAAGGATTCGGCGTCTGCACGCACGACACGTTGCATTACGGGTCAAGGCTTGGGATCTCAGGTCGCATCTTTCGAGTACGCGGGTCACGCATTGGGCCTTGCATGCTGACGGGCCGAGGCTTCTGGGTTTTGACCTGGGTCGTCATAGTGGGCCTCGGGGTTATGGGCTGCAAGCGCCTTGGGCTTCTATCAGGATGGTCGAGCAGGTTGGGTCGCGTGTTTGGGCCGAAATGAAATTTGATCGTGGGTTGGCTCTTATGCTGGGTAAACCGACCCCGACCCAAAACCGACCCCATTCGGTCGTCTCCTTCACCCAACTCGCCTGCAACTTTTCTTCAATTCTCTTTCTCTTCCCGAATAATTTTCCGACGATTCTTTCCGTCGTCCTCCGTCGCCGGTGACCTTCGGTTCGCCATTCATCCAATCATTTTAATNAAAAAAAAAAAAAAAAAAAAAAAAAAAAAAAAAAAAAAAAAAAAAAAAAAAAAGTTTTATTCTCATACAGCCTGAGCCCATAATTTCAAATTACAATTATGACCTTTCAAACGCCAAATTTTGTACACACAAAAAAGGAACACGTGGCAGAAGATTAATGAGAGACAAGAACCCAGTGTTGACCATCCACTTTGACTTTGAAGCCATTGATTTGGGCAAACAAATTAACTGCCCGTCTTACACCTCGATTATCCGCAGCAGTAAAATAGTCATGGCCGAACAAAACCCCTCCCGGTCTGAGGATCCGGTAAGCCCGGTTTATATCGGACCAGGCCGAGTTAAAGTCGTGACCCGCATCCACTTCAATCAAGTCCCCATAAACCCCCCACTCGCACAAGCTATCAAGAACCGAACCGGTCGAGAACGGCAAGGGGATAACCGAATCGGACGCGTTCATAGCAACCACGTTTTGCATGAACTGGTAGAGTAAAGAAACGTCGCCGTTTATCATCCATAAGTCCTTGAACCGGTCGAGAAAACCGGGCCAGCCGCGAAAATCATCAACGCATAGAATCTGAGTGTCCAGGCCGAGTTGGCGAGTCAAGTTAGCCATGTGAGTCGCCGAGGCTCCCAAAAACGAACCCACCTCGATTATAGTCCGTGGCTTTACTTGTCTCACAAGATTCTCAAAAACGGCACCGGTTGAGCCCCACCCCTTGATCTTCTTCGGGTGGAGAAGCTCTGCCACGTGCGGCGGAGGGAAATTGAGGAATGGGGATTTTCCGTTGAAGACCTTTTGGAGGACTGCTAAACGGACCTGTGGGTGAGGGAGGGCAGGGGAACAGCGGTTTCTGATTCGGAATTGGTGGATTTCTGTCGGGGTGTCGGTGAGTTGGATGAATTGAGGGGTTGAATAAGAAGGGGTTATAATAGGAGGAGGAGGAGTGGATGGGGAGTATGACGTGGAAGAGGGTGAGGATGATAGGTAACCGAGAGTGTAGGTTAGCAAGAGGATGAGGAAATAAGCGGCGGGCTTGAGGGCAGCGGCGAGGAAGGCGGCGACGGCAGCCTTGCGGTGGTGGGATTTGGGCCTCATATGATTAATTAATTTAGAGAGGGAGATGATGTTCCTCCAATTTTATGATCATTGGTTGAGTGAGATAAGGAAAAGGAAAAGTGGTGTAATGTATATTTAATATATGGCCATACACACAGCTTTCGCAATATTGTATTATTATTGAAATTTAATCTCTAGCCCAAGGTCTTCTTCTTATTTTATTGTTTCTCTCTCTCTCTCTCTCTTTCTCTATCTTATGGACTTTATGGACGTTTCATTTTCGATGGTCGCCTTATAACTGTTATTGTTACCGTACGAGTCTCTCTGTCTGCTTGTCACTCGGTGGGTGGAAGGGTGTACTAAATGTTAACTTAGTTTCCATTGCCTTTTGCAAACTTCTTTAAAATCGGAAGTAAAACATGTGTCTCTATCCGACACAATAGAGGTTGGGATGACCATGCAATCTCACAACTTGTTCCATGTACAATCTATTATATGTTTCTACTGGTAGGTTAAACATCGGCTAACCTTGCTAGCTATATCACATTTCATCCTTGGTCACTCGTATGATCTTGGTGCATCTTAGTACTACTGGGTGCACTCAAAGAAAAATTTATGAGCTTTAGTCAGAAGGTCTTCATTCTTCTTTTTCTACCTCATTCTGCTTGCAAATCAAGGATAAGCAGGAATCACTGCTCTAAGCCTCTATAACCTGCTATCTCAAGTCTGATTGAACTCTAAACTTGACTCAAAATGTCAATGACACCTTTGGCCACTACTTCTATCCCAACTTTGACTATATCCTCCTACAACGTTAGTTGTCTAGTCACTAGTGTAGAAGAATGGGCCGGCTTCCTACTCAGAGTGTCGGCTACAACTTTTGACTATATCTGAATGTCGTAGTCCTTAACTAGTTCCTACTAGCGCCTTTGTCTCATGTTCAACTTTTTCTGAGTGAACAAATACTTCAGGCTTTTGTAGTCTATAAATATCTGAATGCACTCACCATACAGGTAGTACCACCATATCTTTAGAGTAGACACTAATGCTACTAATTCTAAATCGTGTGTCGAGTAATACTTCTTATATTCTTTCAATTGTCTTCAGACATAGGCTATAACTCTGCCATTGCGCATCAACATACAACCAAGCCCCTTACCCGATGCATCACTGTATACCACAAAGTTTCCTGAACCATTTGGCACAACAAGTACTAGCATTGTTACTAGTCAATGTTTAAGTTCCCTAGAATTCTACTCACAAATGCCATCCCATGAGAACACCGTGTCTTTCTTTGTTAACTTAGTGAGGGGTGGAAGATATTTTAGAGAAGTCTTGGATGAATCTTCTGTAATATTCTACTAAACCCAAGAAACTTCTCACTTCCATTGCCAAAGTAGGTTGATGTCAATCTATGATTGTCTCGACCTTAGCTAGATCTACTGAAATGTCTCTTCCTTACATGACGTGTCCTAACAATGTCACTTCTTGCAACCAGAACTCGCACTTAAAGAACTTTGCATAAAATTGATGAGCTCTCAGCACTGATAGTACTCTTCGCAGTTATGACTCATGCTCTTAATCGTTCTTGAAATATGTTAGTATATCATCGATGAAGACTATTACAAATGTGTCCAAGAAGTTCTTAAACACCCTACTTATGAGATCCATGAATGCTGTTGAGGCGTTTGTCAAACTGAATGACATTACAGTAAATTCATAGTGACCATACTGGCTTTTGAAAGTCGTATTGGAAATGTCATTCTCTCTAATCCTCAGTTAATGATACCCTGACCTCAGATCAATTTTGGAGAACACTGAAGCACCTTGTAGCTGATTAAACAAGTCGTCCATATGAGGTACAGGACACTTATTCATAACTGTCACCTTATTCATTTCCCTGTAAGTGATACTCAACAACAATGTCCCGTCCTTTATCTTGACGAACAACACTTGTGCTCCTCAAGGTGACACACTAGGTCTAATAAAATCTTGATCTAGAAGATCGAGTAGTTGCTCCTTAAGCTCCCTCAGCTCTTCTGTAAGGTGCTTTGGATATAGGAGTTGTCTCCGTCTCCAGCTAAAAATAAAATAGGTTAATATTTTCGTATAAACATCAAAAATAAAATATACCAAATTAATATCTATATTAAAAAAAAATAACAAAGTCAACTTACATTATGAACCAACTTTGTGTGTATAACACGAAAGGGAAAGATGTGAATTGGGAGTTTAAAATTCAAATTACAAATAAAGAGTCGTGGAGTCCATAAGAACGTAAAATGACTCATTTATCCTTAATTTGACTTTTTTTTTTAAGAAAAACAATTTGAGAACCGACATAATTTAGTGTATAAATTATCTTATTTCTTACTTCTCTAAAGGTTGAAGATCTAATCTACGCGCATTTACCTTCGTTAAACCAAAAAAAATTTAATTTATAATAAATATTTACTTAGATAAAATACGGTAGTTAGGTTGATTATAAGTCTTATTCACTGAGTTTTAAAGTATTTAATAAGATTCCTTTAAATTTTTTTATTTTATGTCTCTAATCAATTCAATATTTAAAAATCATATGGTTATTAAATAAAAAATTTAAATTTTTATTTAATAGATAACTTAAAAGATTAAATTTTATTTATATAATTATAAAAAAAAAATCTTTAATTTTGTAAATAATTATTATTATAAGCAGAGCATTATCCACACAACCATTATTTTTTATTTAATTTTGTAAACAATCCAGCCACCATGTGGACTTTGACAATCTTAGCCTTAGAAAACAAAAAATGCAAATAAAAATTTATGCACCCCAACCTTTCTTAAATATTGATTAATTATTGGTGTTTATTATAAACGGATTGATTATCATCGATAAGCACGTGTACCGTTGTTAGCTCGAGTTTTTTTTTTTTNGGTTTTTTTTTTTTTTTTTTTTTTTTAGGTCAAACGTCGTATTCATGATAATCCAAATTTCAGTTTTACCTTCTTCAAAATTTTGAACTTAAAATTATTAATAAGTTGGGAAACACCACTTCCCGTCCGACTTGCATGTGTTAAGCATGTCGCCAGCGTTCATCTTGAGCCAGGATCGAACTCTCCATGAGATTTATAGTTGCATTACTTATAGCTTCCTTGTTTTGGCTACTTTTCAATTGTGTTCGTTAGATTGGAAGTAGTCATACGCCATTAAATCTTCTTTGAGGAGGAAGGACGGTGGAGCTTGGATAAGGCGCTCCTTGTGTATGAGGAATCAAAAGGTAGAAGATATCGGACCTCGAATTAAAGTATGTGAGTTTTTCGATGCATTTCTATGACCTACCTTTAGTTTGCTTTTCTAGGAGTATGGCCAGGGTGTTAGGAAATGCAATAGGGAGCTTCGAAAAAGTTGAAGCGAATNAAAAAAAAAAAAAAAAAAAAAAAAAAAAAAAGTTACCCTACCGGATAAACTACTTGTTACTTTACCTTTTCAGGCTAGAATAGTAAACTACCTGTTCACACCCACTCTCGAGTTAGAACAGTAGAAGGTTATGGCTCCCCACTAGGCACAATCGGAGATAACCTAGTAGTATACTCTCTACGACTCCGAAAATCTCTTGAATGATAACTAAACTGTGTACCAAGTAGTTGACCCTAACCCCTCTTGACTAGTTCACAATTAGGAGTTATACCCTAATCATCTCTACGAGATACATGGTCAACCCAAAGTTGTTTGACACTTCGTTAGTAGAAAACGATATCAAAAGTTGTATTTTAGTTTTAAATGTGCTCTCAACAACCTGCTTAAGGATTTTGCCATATTGAAATCTCACCATCAAAATCCATAAGATCGAGAAAAACGTTAATATGCTCAGCCACAGAACACAGAAAGGACTGTAATTCCATGAACTTGAAAGACTCACACTACCATTATCTTCAAAATTTATAAGAAATTCGGTCACATGTAGCATAACCACTCTTAAGAGACAAAACAAAACACTTCTCTCCCGTGCGCAACTTTAATGTATATATTAATCTACTAGATGTTGAATGTTGTGTAAATGGATATTAGGTGGTAAACTAAAATCGCGTAGTGTTGGATGAAAGTGTCCCACATTGGTTAATTTAGGGAATGATGATGGATTTATAATCAAATAATTTGAGACCTCTTGGGAAGCCTAAAGCAAAGCCTGGAGAGCTTATGTTCAGAGTGGACAATATATACAATATTTAGGAAAAAATAATTAAAAAAAAAAAATCTAAAAAGTCCCGAAGGTTTGTGACTCCGGTGGCAGAGAATGAGAAAACTATTTTAGGAACCTATCCTGTGTTATGAAAAATAAGCTTTCTCTACGAAGGGGTTCAATTTCATAGAACGAAGAAACCTTCCCAACACAACCTCCATTTTCTTTTCATTCGAAATCCCTGCTTTTGTTCTTCTTTCTTGAAGGATCATAAACTAAAATATCAGTTTCTTCTGGGATCATTATTCGATTCAAAATGAGTCCGCACCCGTTGCAGAAGACGATGTCCCGCGCGAGATCCAGTCGAATTGTACTGCCTCCGGTTCAAGAGGTAATTATTGAATGTTCAGGATCCTTTTCCTTCTTCTTGTTCACTTCTATGTTGTTTAAGAACGAATTCGAGCCTTCCATGGGAAATTAGAGTGTTGGTTAGAATTTTAAGACCAATTTCAGTTTTAGCGTTTCGTTTAGTTACTATTTCTTATGATTTGTTTTCACTCAAATTCAGAAATTACATAACGTTTTGTTTTCGAAATTATTATCAATTTCTGACCGGAAGAGAAGAAAAGTGATGCACGAATCATTGAGGATGTCGTGTTCGGAATCAAAAGAATGAAAGTTTCATTGATTATGTGAGTTGAATTTTGTAATGTACTCCGGCATTATTGAAAAAAAAAAAAAAAACGCAATTACTGATGTAAGAAACCACTCTTTTAGTTCATTCAACAGAAACCTTGTCCTCCAGTCAAACTGTACATTGTGTTTCTGTCTATTTTTTCTTTTTCTTTTTCCACCCTGAGTCGAGGAAATATTTTAGACTGCATTAACTTCTTTGGAACTGTTATTACAGCATATTATGAAAATAGATGACGTTATCGACGACGGTGACTACTACGGGGCTCAACAAATGTATAAATCTGTCAGTTCAAGGTACAGTATACCATCTTCATATGGTTTTGATCGATTTAAAAAAAAATTCCTTTCAAATTAGTATGCAAAATGGACACACGGTATGTGACTCTGATTTGTAGAATAGTAATGCTGATTAGTAGATAACAATACTACCATTACGTCTGCTGTACTGCTTCTAGTTAATCTGGATTCAGCCTTACTGGCAATTACTATCTATCACAAATGCTAATAGACTTGAGCCTTTTCAAATATTGTTAAAACTGACCTTCACTCAATTGATAATGCAAAAATGGGGGTTTGGTCAATCAAACTGCACGTGCATGAACATCTGCTTGTCTCGTTACAGATACGTGGCTGCAGAAAAGTACTCTGAAGCCTTGGAAATTCTTCTGTCAGGGGCTTGCTCCCAGTTGAAACATGAGCAGGTCAAAGCTAGTTGCATCTTTTCTGCGTATGTAATTGCTGGATTGGATGTTCTTTTTGCATTTGTAGAACAATGTTTCATTATTTTAACACTCTTAATGACCCAATTGCTTAGGCCTTGAAATTTCAACTTCATTTCGTTGCCCATGTTTGAAGTCCTCTTCTCTAGAGAACAGGAGAAACTCAAAACTGTAGTATGGTACTTCTGTGACGTTTAATTGTGTTTGAAATATTATTCATGAATATAGAAATGAGACACAACATAGCAATAATGATATGACATATCCCAGAAAATAAGACATCACGCACAACAAAATAATATTAATCAGAAACCAAATTTCATCGATAATATGAAATTGAAAGGGGAGATAAAACAAAGCAACAAAGGTGTTACAGGAAAACAATAGCAGAAGGGGAGTAATNAAAAAAAAAAAAAAAAAAAAAAAAAAAAAAAAAAAAAAAGAAAAAACAAAGAAGAAGAAGAAGAAGAAGAAGAAGAAGAAACTCCAGCTCTAGGGAGTTACAAAACTAAGGCTTCCATCCTTAGGATCCTTGTTTTTCCATGCAGTCATTCTAATAAAAACTTTGAATATAGGCTCCCTCAAAAGTTTATAAAATGAAATCAAATGTCTAACAAAAACAAGTTTCTCAAAAGGAAAGTAGTCATGTCTTACAGATTGCTCACATCACCTCTATCCTTGTCAAATACAGCACCATCAGTTTGATGATATTGTCTGAAAAACTATAACCTTATACTTTAGTTTATCCTTAGATAGTCTCCAATTTATTACTAGTAGTCCATTTTCATCTTGAATCGTCTTGGGATGCTTGTTCTTAAAGCTTCAATTCTTTGGGTGGGGTTTCTTTTGGTTTTTTTTTTCCCTTCTTCTGTGGGTTCCCTCTCCAAAGCCCTCTTTGTTTTCTTCCTTGTGGAAGGTTAGAGTTCTGAGGACGGTTAGATTCTTTGTCTAGTACATTTTGCATTGGAGGATTAAGACTATTGAATATTCAGAGTTTTTTTCCCCATGTTGTTGGATCTGTAGTGGTGTTTTGTGTAAGTGTGCTTTAAGAGTTCGGATAGTATTCTGGAGTTTCTATTTATCTACCTTGATTTGGGGCACTTTNTTTTTTTTTTTTTTTTTTTTTTTTTTTTTTTTTTTTTTTTTTTTTTTTTTTTTTTGAGGACTTTTGGTATCTCAGCGAACGATTGTTTCACACTAGATTATTATAAGTTCAATGCCTACAAACTATACTCCAATTAACTAGAGTCTTCCTTCCCTCCTTTGAAGGCCCTTTCCATGAGTCGTATGCATTTTTCATGGTTCTTGTTAACTTCCCTAGGCCATTTGAATACACAAATATAGTAGTGAGGGACTCATGATAATACCGTGTTTCTGAGGCTCAACCTCCTGCCTTTGGAGAAAACAAGATTACTTCATTTGGCGAGTTTGAAGTAAGCATTCTCTTCAACTGGTTTCCAGAATTGTTTCTAGTGAATGAGTTTATGGATTAATAGGTTAGCAATTAAAAAATGAAGGGTCTATTAATGTTTTGTTTGTGATTGCCTTTCTAGTCTCTTTTGAGGCCATTAATGGGGTGTTCTTTTGATCCTTTTTTACTTCGCTTGGAGATTTATCTCCTTGGCCTTTAGATTGTGTTTGTTCTGTTACTTTTGATGCTGTATAAATGAAATATACAATATACATAGTTCCATCAGTTCCAAACAAACATTAATACACATTAACAAAAAAGTACAATTATTTAGTCACTTTTGGTCAAAAACCGAGGATAAGAGAAACCATTTTTATTTGTGACTATATGACGATTCAAGAAAAAAGAAAAAAGAAAAGAAAAAATCCAAAAAAAATAATAACAATTAAATCAAAGTTCTATTTTGATAAATCCCAAAAAGTGTGCCAGGCGTGGATTGCATATAGGTTCAGGTGAGACACCACCTAATGCTTAAAGCAACTTTTTTGTTTGGATCTCGGGTTACAAATAAAAATTTAAAAGAACTCATCTTTAACCCATCTCACTCTTGCCTTTTGCCTCCAACTATTTCTTTCCTAACAATCTTTGTGANCTTTTTTTTTTTTTTTTTTTTTTTCTTTTTTCATTCATTCTAAGATCACGATATTAGTCAACAGGTCCTTGGAGAAGCATATCATGGGGTTCTAATGCAAGAAGTTGATGGCAGATTAGGCATAGAGAACCTAAGGGTTCATAATAAGGTCTTCTTGGCTAAGTGGCTGTGACGCTTTCCTTGCGCGCTTGACTCCGTGTGGCACAGGATTATTGTGAGCGAGTATGGTTATCATCCTCATGACTAGTTCTCAAACAAGGCTTTCAAAGGCATTTCCAAGAACCATGGAAGACACTTTTAGATAGTTTTCCTTGCGCAGGATTATTGTGAGCAAGTATGGTTATCATCTTCATGAGTGGTCCTCAAACAAGGCTTTCAAAGGCATTTCCAAGAACCTTGGAAGGCACTGTTGGATAGTTTTCCTTGTTTTTCTTCTTTTATCCTTAGTGTGTTGGTGATTGGAGGGCTACTTATTTTTGTGTGGATAAAGTGGTTGGGGGATAGACCCCTAGACTCCGTTTCCGTTTTCTCTCGGTTGTACCTGTTAGGAACCACGAACCTCCACAATGGTATGATATTGTCAACTTTGAGCATAAGCTCTCACGGCTTTGTTTTTGGTTTCCTCAAGAGGTCTTATACCAATGAAGATGTATTCAAATACTTATATAAACTCACGATCATCTCCTTGGCTTCGTTTTCATTTTTCCTCAGTTGTACCTGTTAGGAATCACGAACCTCCACAATGGTATGATATTATCCACTTTGAGCATAAACTCTCCTGCTTTGTTTTTGGTTTCCCCAAAAACTCACATACCAATGAAGATGTATTCCTTACTTATAAACCTATGATCATCCCCTTAGTTAGCCAATGTGGGACTCCCTCCCAACAATTCTTAGCAGTACCAAACATCTTCTATGAGAAATTGTTTTGTGGGACTTCTCTCATCTTGAGAACACTCTTGATCTTGGGTTTGCTACGGATATCATTAGCATCCTCACTTTGGTTGAGGATGCTTCATTTTAGGTGGGGAGAGGGATTCTTTGGAAGGGGTCTTTTGCCTGGTGTGGAAGGTTAGAATCTCAAGAAGGTGAAGTGTTCTACTTGGTAGATCCTACACAAAAGGATTAACGCGCCGGATAGTATTTTGAGGTTTTCACCTGGGATGATGGGTCCGCACAATTGTATCCTTTGTAGAGTCGCGACTGAGGACTTAGATTCCTTTGGAGAGTTTTTATTGAAGATTTGTAAAGGAGACTTGGAAAATGTAGTAAAGGAGCATTTTTGCTTTCCTCCGAGGGCTAAGTTTCTATGCAATTCTATATAGTTTAGATTGCATGTTTGGAATCATTAAAGCTTGACATGATCGACCTTGCTTGTGGAGTGATTCGAATCTCAATCAAGTGTTCTTGCCTTGAGATATTTGATCAACAAGGTAATTCAAATTTTACTTTCTCTTGGAGTGATTCCTTATCATTAGGGCTAAGTTTCCTTACCTTTTCCTTTAGCCAATGGCTAAGTTTCTTTGCAATTCTATATAGTTTAGGTTGCATGTTTAGAATTGTTCGAGCTAGACATGATCAATTTTGCTTGTGGAGTGATTCGAATCTCAAACAAGTGTTCTTGCCTTGAGATATTCGATCAAAAAGGTAATCCGAATCTTACTTCCCTAGTAGCGATTCCTTATCATTTGGTATCAAAGCTTTTCCTTGGGTTGATTCCTTATCATCTTGGCACAATTTTTTTTGCCTAGAAAGACCTCTTTCCATCTCCTAGTTCATTCTCTTTGTGTGTTGTTGTTTTGGTTGTGTTTCTGAGATCTGAGATCTTGGTTCACTTATGTTGCTTCTCTTGATTTTTCTTTGTTTCGTTTATTTATTTTTGGGGTTTTATAAACTTGTTTATTAGAATGTCTATAGATTGATCAATTTATTATCATTTTTTTTCACTTGATGGATCCTATGCTTCTGCCACTGTCTCGATGCCCCCCTCCCCCCCAACAAAAAATAATAAGAATAACGATAAAAGTCTACTTTTCATGGGAATTTTGTGCTTTCTAGTTGAAAAATTGATGTGTTTGTTCTATTAATACTAATGCTTTTAGGGTTTGTGTGGAAACGAAACAATGCTTTTTGAAGTTCACAATTTTTATCAACCTAGTTTTAAATGGCTAACAGTTACTACTTTTCAGGTTACATGTGGAGCAGAGCTTGCTGTGTTATTCGTGGAGACGCTTGTTAAAGGGAAAGTTCCTTGTGATGATAATACACTTGGTGAGTTCCTTTGACGTGCTTGGCTGTATTTCTTTTATAAGAGATATTGAGGGTGTTATTGGGATGGATATGAGGAGTTGCATAATTGTAATTACATAGGAAGTTCTCAACAAAAAAGTTATGTACAAAAATTACCGTTGGTTAGACTGTATCGTTAAATAGAGTGGGTTGTATGTTTGAAAGTTAACCGAATTTGGGATGACCCATTGTGAAACTTAGGAGGGAGATAGCTCTCTGAAAGGATATTGAATTTTAATTTCTCTTATTGCAATAACCTTTCAGCGTTGTTCTCTTATGATCTGAATTCCATCGTTTTCCCATTGCAGTTTTAGTTGCTTGTTATTCAGTATTTGCATTCCAATTTTCAATTTTTAATTTGAGATTCAGTTGTTTTCAGATTCAGTCTTTTGAGAGGTTTTCTTTATATAGATTATTTGCCTATTTTGGGTTGCTTTTATTTCCTTTGTCCTCTACTGTTTTTGTTTCTCACTTGCAGAATTTGTATCTTTCAATCATTAGTCTCTCTTACCATCTTATTAATGGAAAATTTTGTTTCTTGTTAAAAACAAAAGTTTCTTTTTGATAACTTCGTCATTTGTTTCTTCAGCTCTTTCTTAGGCAAGTCTATTTGAGGATTAAATTGATAACCCAATATGGAAGATATATATATATATATATATATATATATATATATACACACACTACCTTTAGTTGTCTACTGTTGCTTATGAAGTTGTAATGCTCATCTTTTCACAATTATGACAAACATTATGTTAGGTCGTGTCAGGAAAATTTACGAGAATTTCCCTCAGATTCCTTTGCCTCAACAATTGGGGGAAGATGATGATGTGCAACAGCTTTCTGAAGCACTTGGTGCCGCTAAAACTCGTGTAGAAGGATGTTCTTCCTTTTTGAAAGCAGCTTTAAAGTGAGTCATTGTTCATTTTCTTCCCAGTAATTAGCCATATCTACATTGGGAATATGCAAAATAAAAAAGAAAAATGAGTATCTTATTTTAAAACTGCAACTGTTTGAACTATATCATACATTCATAGTGATTAAGTTAGATTTTGCTGTCTCATTCAATCAGTTATGAATAATCCTTGTGTACTAAAAAGGAGAACATGCTTTCTACAAATCCTTAAATATATCAGGTGGTCTATGGAGTTTGGATCGCATAGGAGTGGATCTCCGGAAATTCATATCATGCTTGCTACATATGTATATTCTGAGTCACCAGAAGTGGTAGGTTTGACCAGAGTATCACTCTTTTATCTACTTGTTCTTTGTTTTATAAGAATTTTTGTGCTCTATGAGTATGACGAGTACATTTAAATGCAAATGCAGGCTTAATGTTACTTCAGTCTCTTTAGGGATAGAATAGTTTGTTACTTCAGTGTCTAATTTCTATCATGTCAAAAAATTTAGAATTGTCGTATCTGACTTGTTAATAGAAACAAGATGTAGCATTTCGAGAATGATTGTTATTTGATTTTTTAGCTAGGCTCCAAGACCATTTTGATAATTTTCTTTGTAGCCTAGCATGACAAATTTTTCTTTGAGTATGTAATTTGGCAATGAGAAGTTGTACTGCTGCTGTAAGAATTTTCTGCCATTTCAACCACTCAATATGATGTTGAAACGTGATCTAGGAACATGAGTGATGAAACTGTTGTTGCTTGTCCACCTTTACTGGTTTAATAGTATCTTCCAGTATTCTACTTGTTGCAGGACATGACCAGAGTATCATATCATTTTGTTCGAGGAAATAATCCCGAGATGTTTGCTTCTATATTAGTGAATTTTGTGGGCAAGGTTATCAAATCTTTCTTTATCACTCATTTTTCAAGGATCAGTATACAATTTTCATTAAGTCATATTTATTGTCGTGGTTGAAGTAAGGTTTTAGTCATGTGTTATGCTAATTGCTCCCTAAATAATTATGTTCCTAAAGCGTATTTCTTTTTCTTTACATAACTTGTTGCCCGTACACCTTTTACACCTTTTAATAGTCATTCAGTTGAAGTACTTGTACAGCCATTAATCTATATTTTCCAAAGATAGTTTAGTGTAATTTCTTATTTACTAATGACATGAAAGAATTCAAGGTTGATGAAGACCAAAATGTTGAGGTCGATTTAATGGAAATTTTGATGGAAGCATTGATAAAATATCAACGTTATTTTCGTAAAAAATAATAAAAATTACTCGTAACAATATGTTTAAATTAATAAGTAATTAATATTTATATTCATCTTACCAAAATTTTGTTAATATTTGCCACAACTTGGAGCATAACTCATTTAGTTGATGCATATATCTTCAATAAAAAAGTTAGTGGTTCGAAACCTCACTCTTACATGTTGAACTAAAAAAATATATTTTGTTAATATGTATTTTTTTATTTTGTCAATTGTACTGTAGAATGGAAATATTGACATTATCATATATTTAAACCTCGATTATAAGTAGTGGGAGTACATGTTTTTGGTGTTCTCTATTTTCCGGAGTAAAAATGATCAAAATTATTTGTTTTGTCTTGTGAGCTCTAGTACTTTGCCTAGGAGATCATTTTGTTATCTGTTTTGTTGTTCTATTTCGTGTAATTAACTGAGCCAGTGCATTTTTCCAACACTGCAGTGTTATCCAGGTGAAGATGATATGGCTATTGCACGGGCTGTTTTGATGTAAGATTATCAAAAGTCGTTTATACTTAAGACCACTTGAAAATTCTCGAATCATGGAAATTCTGAAGGGTTCAAGAATATGGGAGAAATCACGAATTAAAAATATGGACAAATATTTACACAGCAAATCTATTGAAAATTATGGAAATGTTATCATATGGATGTAGTGTATAGGGTGAAGAACTTGTGTCCCAAGGGCTACATTATTATTTTTACAAGTTCAATGGCATTAAAATGGAAAATAATTTAAATTGTGGCTATAAATTATGACACTTGAACTACTGTTTCATAAAGCATGTATATAGTATGGACCTAGCAATGCAACAATGGAACATTGTTAAGAAGCCTCTGAGTGATGGTCCTTTTGCACATGTATTTTTTTCACTCCATTGGACGCTTAGAATTATATATCTGGAGGTGTTTGTTTGGTGAGGAATAGGCACTTGGATAGATACTTGAAGGTAGTTCAGGATGTTACTTATCTTTTTGCTTTCATATTGAAAGATTATAGAGGTTTTTTCTCTTCTTGAAAATGATAGTTTGCAATTGGTCTTTTACATGAGCTGCCATGAGTTGGTCTGGTGGTCAATAGGATTTTGTTAATAAAACAAGGCTTAGAGGAAATTAGGTTGAAGCCATGGTGGCCATGTAGAATTTCTCACTTATTTATTTATTATTATTGCTCTTTTTTTTTTTAATTTTTATTTATTTATATATATATATATATATATAAGAAACAACTTTTCATTGATATATGAAAAGGAAGGAAAGCATTCAAGGTCACAAATTCCCAGTGGGATCGAAGAAAAAACAATACAAGAAGAAATAAGCCTAAAAAATACAAGAGAATAAAACAATGAAAAGTAACTAGCGATTGAAATAAAAATACAGCCAAAAATTTGCAATTAAGTTCTGCCACTTCAGCTGTAAGTGCAGAAACTTTTTCTGGAGGAAAGTAGAACAAAGACACTAGGGCTTGAAATTCAAGAAATTAAAAAAAGCAGCTTGAGAAAATGAAGCCAAGAATGTGTGACCATGAAAGACACATGGTCAAATGAGTTTTTTTCTTGAATAAATGTTTGAACATTTGGCAACAAAATGGTCTTTAATAACCTTGACTGTTGAGAAAATCCCATGATTAAAGTTTCTCATGCTAGAACGGTCTAATGTTGAATATCGCCATAACGGAGGGGAAAATTTCTAATAACAAATATTCCCCTCTACTTTATCAAATAAGGAGACCAATTGTTTGGGAGAAATTTCTTAGTGAACCACCAAAGTATTGCCCTATAGCTTCGAAAAAAAGAACCTTTCCAGTAGCAAAGGTACATTATGAAATCCGTCCTCTGTAGCTATTGTTGAATGGATGCTCAATTTTCAAATTAAGATTACCAATAAGCATCCACTTATCATCAAAACTTATTCTCAATAAACCATCATCAATCTTTACCAAAACCTTGTCATCTATGAATGGATTTAATAAAATTCTGGACTGGAAATAATATTCTGAGGTGATTTGCACCTCTTTCCTGACCAGGCATCCTAGAAATCGCCCAGAGGGAATTGAGATTCATATCCACTATTTCCTTCTCTTTCCTTGCCTAAAAGGAAGAAATTACAGGGGGCACTGCTTTCAAAAAGTCCAGACTTTGAATGTGGCATGGATTCTGTTTAGTCGCATTTGCTTGACTTCTGGAGGATAACTTACTTTTCACCGATTCTTCCTGTAACGTTGCTGCTTTCTTAGATTGATGAGAAAATTCACACTAAAAACTTCATCTCCAAGAGTTTTAAGATAAAATCTCTTACCATTTTCCAAAATACAAGCCATCCTTTCGTGTCAAAACCAGTAGGAATATGTACAAGCTTTCTTCCCCTCGAGGAAGGCTAAACAGTACATTCAAAGTGACAACCATTGAATGAACAAAATCTAGACAGCCAGATGGTCCCAAAAATGAGTAAGCTGGCATAAGAGGAAGGTTGAAAGGATAATCTTCTTGTTGTTTGTTCACATTTTCCATGAAAAACTCAACATTTTCACACCAATGTGGAAATCAATATTACGTTTGCAATAACTCATTATTGCCATTGAACCAAAAAAAATGCAAATCAATCGACTTTGAATAATGAAATCTTGATAAGAAAAGTCCTTGAGAATATCAGACTAGGAGAGCTGACGGGTGGAAGGTTGAACTGAGAAAATGCAGGCAACAGTAAGAGGGTAGGCGTGGTTGTGGTCAACGGTGAGGTGGTATGGGGCGGAGGAGGAAGAGGGGTTGCGATAAAAGAGAAGAAGAATAGGAAGTAAAAAAGAAGAAAAATGGACAAATGGACAAAGGCAGTAAATTTTATGAAATCTTCGGGGAGTGGGTGAGGAAGAATGGACAGAAACAACGCCAGAGGCTTGAATTGGGTGAAGAGGGTTGAGGTTGGGGGTTAGGGAGGGGGAGTGATTATGGTTTAGGAAAAGGTGTGGAGGCGGCCTGAATAGGGTTTAAGAAAAGGATCAGAGGCAATGCAAGAACGGATGGGGAAGGTGCGACGGTCGGAGGCGATTCTAGTGCTATGAGGTATAGCGGTTTTCTTGAGCAAGCTAGATTTATGCCTGTGTAGTCACTTAGGATTTAATATCTTACGAGTTACCTTGACAGCCAAATGCAATAAGGTCAAATGATTGTATTGTGATAATATTTGAGGTGCACGAAAGTTGCTCAGACACTCATGGGTATTAGGAGAAAAATCCTTTACATGACAATGCAAGGCTATTCTTGTGGGCTCAAGGATAATTCTCAATCTCATCCTGAATTCGAAAAATTAAAGATTTGGGTGGAGATCAAAAGTAAAATATTCTTGTAGGATCAGGATTTTGGAGGGACATCATCTTAATTGAGCATGTCATTTGAAGTCATTTTACGTCTTTGAGCTTTTGCGTTGACTGCAATGTTTGTGCTTTGTTCTTTTCCCAATGGGCCTTCTCATTTGATCCTCCTAACCTCTGAACACTGTGTCCCTCGTGCTTGGAACTTTGAAAGTTTTCCTACAAAGATTAAATGGAAGTCCTTCATGTTGATAGACAAAAATCATAGAGGAATCGGAGTAAGAATTGTTGAGTTCAATAAAGTTAACATTTACATCATCTCCATCCATTGGAATTGTGATAAACTGGCTTTGTGAAACCTTCCAGCTACTTTTCTCTACTCCTCTCAACCAAGAATTGTTCAAGAAGCGAAAAAACATTTTTTTTTTCTAGGATAACAAGGGAGTAACTTTTGTCAAGTTGTCAAGCATGAAAACTGCATAGGCTTGTTATCTCTGTTTAAGAGAATAATATTGATTTGCCTTCTTTCTACAAGCTGCTTGTACCATGACTAGCTCAAAATTAGGGGTTGTTTGTCGTTTAGAGGCGAATTTACAATAATTGTCTTAAAATTAAAGAATCTTTGACAAAGTTCCTTAGCTTCCTAGTACACCCTTAACCCTTCACCCTTACAAGGCCATTTAAAATATGAAAATAGAGACCAGCTTGCATGTTCGCAAAAAGGTTGGAGATCGAGTTGATGTATTTGATCTTCTTTTTGAATTTTGAAATGTGAGCAAACACTTTTAACCAGTTGACATGCCTCCTTATTGAAATTGGATAACAGTTAGGAAAATCCATATTTTTCTGTGGAACTTGGAGACTTCCAACATTATTCCGTCCTCTATAAGCAGCAGACATACCATCTTGGAGATATGTATGTGAGGTCAGGTGCTAGAACTTCAATTGAAAATTCTCAATAGGAGTCCAATCTGTTTGCTTGCAAGGGTTCGTGGATACCTGTCGATCATAAACATGGAATGAGGCCTTAGCAAGTGGGAAGGCAAGTAGGAAATCTTGAATGCTTGGCCATGCCATTGCCTTGTTTCTGCCTTTGGATTATAACCACCATTTCATTTCAAACTTTCTGGGTAAGATGGGGCTGCGGGTACTGGAGGTTTATTCTTTTCCTGGAACCTCTCTTTGTGAGAGGTTGATTGGTTCCAATTCTGTCGGTGTGCTGCTCCTGGATAATCTAAAATAAGAGAGAAGAAAGAGAACCAACTTTGTTTATTGTCTTCTGATGAGATGAGTACGCCAGCNAAAAAAAAAAAAAAAAAAAAAAAAAAAAAAAAAAAAAAAAAAAAAAAAAAAAAAAAAAAAAAAAAAGAAAGAAAAGGAAAAACCCATAGATGTTTGTAAATTTTTCCAGCCAAGGGATGTAATCATCTCAACAGATTTCACAGAAAAATTCTTTGTGAGAGCAGGGGTCTTTTGTAAGGGTGCTGAAAGATGAAGCAAGCCATTGGAAGGAGTTCCATGTAAGGGCAAGGGAATGGGAGGAGTTTCTGACTCGCGCTGTGATTTTTGCTCTGCTTTCTCATGAGAGTTCAAAAGCAATGGTGAAGGATTTACAATCAATAGGAATGGGTGGAGTAGTTCCAAGGCCATTGTAAAGTGGCGACAGCCAGTCACTGGAAATGGTGGTCAGAAGTTGAGGCGATGTAAAGGTGGTTAAGCATGGGAGAAGGGAGAGGAGAGAGCATAGCGATATTTGGTTTGAGTGTGTGGACAACTTTTGAATGATAATTTATCACTATATTCATTGATATACTTGATTGAAATTCAGATATTGATGTTGAAATCAATATTTAAACTGTTAGTTAGGACGGATACATTTAATGATATAGCTATCTTATTAGTTTTAATGGTCTTCAACTTCAGTCAAAGATAGAGTTTATATTTTCCCGAACTATTATGGGATAGAAGATGGGATCCAAAACATAGTAAAAGGCTATGAAAGGAAGCTTTTTTTAAGGACTTGAAATTTTTGTACATTCAATGTGAGAGTGCAGAGTTGTGTGGATATACTAGCTCCATCTCTGTCAATGCATCTATATGGAATTTATTTCAAATTTATATGGTTATAAAACGAGTGAAATGCATTTGTTTTTATGTAGGTACTTGTCTCTTGGTAATCTAAGGGATGCTAATCGTTTAATTGATGAGTTAAAGAAGCACGAAGAACGTGAGGAACTTGAGTTCCCTGATTCAGAATTGATTGAGTTTATCATATATCTTTTGCTGACGTAAGTCCATTTACTTCGTTTTGAATAAACTAGCCAACAATATATCTACTTCAGCAGATGTAAAGCATCGAGTGCGAACCATGATGGTAATAAAATCAATTTAGTGAGAAAAGATTAGTTCTTTCTTTGTTTCTTTCTTTTTTTGGTCATTGTCTTAGAACCGTCAAGTAGTGTTACATTTAGTCTTGCTTGCTGGTTAAATTTTTAGTGTGACTTCTTCTGGATTCTTTCTATGAGGGGTTATGCTTTATGAGCGAACTTAAAATATGGCTTTGCAGGTTGCAAAGAGATGCTTTGCCTCTTTTCAACATGCTGAGGGCGAATTACAAGCCAAGTATTGAGAGAGAACCTGCCCTAAATGAGGTGCAACTCCTGCATTTGTTTGAGATGAAGTTGTGGAAAGTTGGTTGGTTTTAAATAATCGGATTCTAACTTTAGCATTTTGCTTCAGTTTCTTGATGAAATTGCAGAGAAGTTCTATGGAGTACGGCGCAGAAATCCCTTACAAGGGATCTTCGGAGATTTCTTGAAGGTGATTTTTAGTGCCTCGTAAACTTTGTTCCACTAGATGCTCGACTTTGGTATATTGACACATTTAATTTATCTACATCAAAATTGAACTATAGTGAGATTTGAACCTTAAAGTGTCTGTATCAATGAAAAGATTATTTGTTTTATTTACGAAAAGGAAAAGAATCTGACCATATAGATCGTGCAGATGATGGGCTGATTGATGAACGGCGGATAGTGAGGTGGTACCAGTCAGCTTCCTGCTACTGTTGTTGACTTGGGCAGTTTATTGGAGAAGCACATGTTTTGGACTTGTATCTAAGTACACTTATTGCTACGTAAGTGACCTTTTTTTTACCCTTAAACATTACAGATATATCTCTCTCGTGGAGCAGGTAATTTGGTTGGACTGGATTTTGGGAGTAATTTCTTACAGCTTGAGTTTATTTCTAGAAACAACATTTTGGACTATATTCATATTATATACTAATAAACGTGAGAATTTTGGTAATCTTTATATATTTTCAGTGTACCCTTGCTCGTAATTACAATTGGGTCAAAAGTTCATTTTATCCTTAGAGTCCCTCTTGAGCGAGTGAGTGAGATTCTGTTGTTCAAGTCTCAAAATCAACGCATAAGGGAATTTACTCATTTACGTTCTCTATATCGTAAAGATTAAATTTCATCTTGTGAAACCATGTTTTCATCTCCCAATTTGGTAAAGTTTCCAAAATAGTACGCATATTAAATCGGCTACAAAAATCACTCTCACCCATGCAAATCAAAGAACAGACCCTTGTAGGCAAAAATTCATAACTCACTCAAGCTTAAGATCGAGTCACATATGATAATTCTGTGAAATATTAATCTTTTCAATTATCATATTTTTAAAGAGAGATTAAATAATATGTGGTCTAGTCTGATACAATTTGCCTCAAATCATTTGTAACAATTATAAAGTTAGTCGTATCAATGAAACACTTTAGGTTATTACTTAAATATGATCCTTCTCTATGTCAATCACGTACATAAGATTACACTAATAACCTCACAATTTTTCAACCATGGATAATGATAAGATAAGGAATCAATACAAGGGGAATAAGATTCGGATTACCTTGTTGATTGAATATCTCAAGGCAAGAACACTTGTTTGAGATTCGAATCACTCCACAAGTAAGATCGATCATGTCTAGTTTGAATGATTCTTGTTGATCAAATATCTCAACGCAAGAACACTTGTTTGAGATTCGAATCACTCCACAAACAAGATTGATCATGTCGAGCTTGAATGATTCTACATGCAACCTAAACTACATAGAATTGCAAAGAAACTTACAAATACAACATACATGGCTTTATATAACCTCAAAATGAAACTATTAAAGGCATTCCAAGAGTTGTAACATTCATACTTAATGACCATAATTAACTATTATGTAATTGTAACCTAAAGTAAATAAAAACTCTTTAACTACATTAATGAAATACAATAACTCTAAATTGTAATCCACCCAAAATTTATAACAATCAAACTTCATTCTTCTTCAATGTGACATGAATTGAAACATCTTTTGATAATTTTGTCAACCTTTTCTTCACATTTGAAGTATATTGTATGATTGATGTCTTTTGGTTCATATCAGATAATATTAAATGGTAAATAAAATAATCAAAATTATTATTAAAAAAATTAAATAAACAATTAGGAGGCCTTAGACATAAACTCCAACCACCCTCACGAGTTCATAAACTCAGATCAAGTCAAATATGATCCTCCAATAAAATATTAATTAATGAATTTATAAATAAAGATTAAATATTTCGTAATCCAATCTTATACAAATTCATTGTATAGGATACCCACACTAACATGTTTCCGATTTGGATTAAATCATTTGTAACAATTACAAAATGAGTCGTATTAATACTTTTACCCGGATAATGCACCAAACTTTATCTATATATCATAAACCCTTTAGGATATTATTTGAACAAAATTCTTCTACATGTCAACCACATACCTTTCAAAATTATACTAATAATCTTAGATTTTTCATACGATAATATTAAATTGCAAATAAAATAATCAAAATTTTATTAAAACTTAAATTATCAATCTGAAGTTTTTGAGCATAAATCCCAACAACTTACAAAACTTAGGAACATTTGGAATTATATTAACACACGACTAGTGGCCCTATTATTAATTTGTCATGATATTTGTTTGAATTATGTGATGCATACTTCCATATTTGTTTGATTAGGATTAATATGTTGATAATGACTACATATAAGTTTTTCGAGATCATGATATAACATGTTAAATAAGCACGATTGAAATAACAATATCTATGTAGTTTTTTAAGAAATTGAAGTCATGATAATTATGGAAATATTAACGTGCATTATCTCATTCAACCACGACATTAAATGCGAGACTTAATACATGTTGTATGCCTATATGATCATGAATTACTTCTCCAACATGTTATATATAGCGTACACCCCAAAATTATTCACGTTTCTTTATTTTTCATCGATTTTTGACAAGCGTGAGTATGCGCTAGCTCATAATCAAGCCTAGGGGTTG
Source organism: Cucurbita pepo subsp. pepo (assembly GCF_002806865.2). Taxonomy (NCBI): domain Eukaryota; kingdom Viridiplantae; phylum Streptophyta; class Magnoliopsida; order Cucurbitales; family Cucurbitaceae; genus Cucurbita; species Cucurbita pepo. The sequence goes on along the minus strand of NC_036654.1, from coordinate 2,964,540 downwards.
GTTAACGATCACACCTAGTAAGTGCATGTACATGTATGTGATATCTGTGTGTAGAAAAATACTATCTTATCCATAAAAGAAAGTAAAACCCAAGAAATAGTTATAAATTTTAGGTCTTATTAGTCAAGATTCATATGGTAGTGGACCCAATCTATAAACTTTGCGCTTTAATGTCTGTTGGGTATTTCAAAAATCTTTTTTCGAAGTCCCGTAGAGATGAAGATGCATCATGAGTTGACTTATAGTGTGACTTGTCAGATACATTGGGTCATGACATTCACATAGTAACGATCATATGTTTAAGAGGAAAAGTTGGGTCATTACAATACCTAGAATCGAGTATAACACAATTGATTGATACATATATTTCGACCAAAAAGATATATGCTTAAATTGGGAGTGCCATTTGAGAATTGCACTCGATTAAAACAAAGAAGGAAGAGAATAATTGTTGGTAATAACGTTACAGATTCAAAAACACTGAACTAAAAACAAAGATTCCTAAAATATTGTCATTCCTTATAAAAGTTCCTAACTCTCCAAGGCCCATGAAGGAGTTAGTGAGTTCTAAATCGTCGTGATGGCTAGTTCTTGAGATGGCAGAGATGAAGTGGACGGTGCAGATTCATTCTGGTGGATGTTCATCGCCTGAAGGGCAGGAGGGCTGATGACTGTCATTTGCATGGCAACGTTATCAGAAAGATGGTTCCTCATTTCTCTATGCTCTTGACATAGCGCACACCAATGCATGCAGCAATGCACCAGACATGGATCGCATGGAGAGTTCTAAGAAGGTACACCAAATATTAGGGCTTACTAAAAACCTAACCATAATTTTGATAAATAACATCAAAATACCAACCCAAATAAATAATTTCAATCAATATGTAGGTTGATTTTTAGAAGTGTCCTCTTTTGCGGACCAGCGAGATCAGATGTGGGATCTCGATTCATTAGAAGTGTCCTCTTTTGCGGACCAGCGAGATCAGATGTGGGATCTCGATTCATTTTTAGAATCATTTGTAGAATTGTTCTCTTTCGAGGCCTGGCGGGAACCAATGTGGGATTCCACAATCTGCCCCGATTCATTTAAAAGTATCCTCTTTCGAGGCCTAGTGAGAACCGTTGTGGGATCTCACAATCCACCTTTCATTTTTAGAAATGTCCTCTTAGTGAGAACCAATGTGGGATCTCACAATCCACCCCGATTCATTTGTAAAAGTGTAACCTATTCCTATTCCGATCTGGCCCGATATGGAATGAACTTATAATCATGAAATCGACCCGATTATCAGATTATAATTCATTTGTAGAAATGTAACCAGCCCTATTCTGGTCTGACCTAGTATGAAATGAACTTATAATCATGAGTCAACCCTAATATGGAATGAACTTATAATCACGGAATCAACTCGATCGTAATATTATAGATTATAAGTTCATAACCTAACCCTAGCTCATTCCCATTTTATGGGTAACAAAAATGTTCTCTTTCAGGGAAGAGCGAGAACTGATGTGGAATCTCACAATCCACCCATCTTTAAGGCCCAGTATCCTCGTTGACACTCATTTCCTTCTCCAATTGATGCGGGACCCCAATCCATATGAGCAAATCGCCAGCCCAAGTCCACAGTTGCCAATATTGGCTCTTTGAGTTTTCTTTTCAGGCTTCTCGTCAAGGTTTATAAGACGCGTGGAGAAGTTTCCACACACTCATAAAGAATGTTTTCGTTTTTCTCCCTAATCGATGTGGGTCATCGTTATTAGACACAAAATTGTTAGACACAAAATTGTTTTATTATAATAGATCCGAGAAAGAATAATGAGAGAAATAAAAGGTTGTGTGTGTGACCTTAAGATGATATTTCTTCTGCAAGGACTGGCGAAACAAACCAGTATAGATACCACACATCCACCAAGCAAACAAGAGGCTTTCAGATATCAAAAAAGAAGTTTGGGGATCAATGCCATGTATAAGTGCCGTTGCCGCCGCCACTGCCATTCCTCCTTCCACACACATTGCATGGCAAACACATGCATTTTGCCACGGTATCTCCTCTTTCAGTGTCTCTACATTTTCCCCAAACAACACACATGGGCACAACATTCCTCTCCAGCCTGCACCACATCAAAATCAATCACTAGACTCGTAGTATGATATTATCAACTTTGAACATAAACTCTATTAGCAACAGTCTTACAACTCTGGGTATCTTGAAGACAACCACAAATGCCAGTGGTCCAATCTTCATCGGCTGGTGGCTGATAGCTTTCCGGTAGCGGCTGCCCACACTCCTCACATCTATGAACAATCAACTGTTTGTTGCAAGTCATTGTATATCAATATTCAACACACAACATCAATTGTTGATATATAGTAGAAGAAAAAAAGAAAAGGTGACCTGAGGCACTTGAATAGGTTGATTCAGCTCTCCAGGGGTGATATCCTCCAATGGCGCCTGATCTTTTGTCAATCTCACATACCTTGATTGCATATTACCGTCACCCATCTTTCTCCAAAATCAAAACAAACAATGTGCCAAATCAAAATCTTCAACCAATTTTTGTAACCCTAATATTATTTTGTTAATATTTTCATCCTATGAGGGTAATGTGTGGATTAACACATCAAAATTGGCGTAGAGAACCCCTTTTGTGGAGGTCTATAACTCATTGGTTTTTGTAAAGTATAAGAAACTCCCAGGGTTTTGTTGGAAGTGTAGAAGATTTTAGGGTTTTTATTACAATTTTGTAGAGAAAAGGGTGAGTTTTAAGAGCTAAGAATTGTTTAATGGGGATGGAAACTAATGCTATCTTAAATCAAAGGCATGAACACCATGCTAAATATAGACTCTGGAATAAGAGAAATTTTGGAACATTAAACCATTGTTCCCTAATTTTAGATATTGACTATGCTAAGGGATTTGATGATTGGCCATGAGAGGCTTTCGGAATTCCAAAAAAAGCTTTGGGAAAAATTTTGAGAGGTTGAAGAAGGGAGCCAAGGGACAGGGTAGGACTACACAAATGTAACATATGCTGAGTAATTTGTAAGGTAAAAATATACACCAAATTTAAAAAGGATTATATTGGTTTGAGGGTATGATTTTGGGGCCGTGCACAAGTCTTGCATGTCATAGTCAAGTTGGGTCTGTAATGCCGTCAATAGAGAGGCGGGCTGGCAGGTCTACAATAGTATCTTGTATAGGTGGTTTTGTGACGGGTTGACTTTCATCAACAAGACTGCATTTCTGTCGAACATTTTAAGAAACGAACCTACTAACTCCGCTCTACTGTCTTCTTCTGTCATTTAACCAAGATTGATAATATTAACTAAATCAATAGATCAACTACATCCGTAGATGTTGATCGTTGTTATTGAATTGGAATATGATGGATCTTTTTCCTTGGATCAGTACGAATGATCTGTCACCAAACTTTGCTTGAACTCCGGTCATAGTCTCCACTTGATTTTATTTTTTTCTTGAAGAGGTTTGTCATAGTCTACTCTTCAATGAAAGTTAACGTGCTCTTGGGCAACATCAGTGCAGGCTCTTGGTCATATGTGAATGTGATGTTTGCCTCTTCATGCACTTCTTGTTCCTGCACTCCGCCACATAGTTTAGTATTTTTACAAGAGTAACATCATGCTCTTGTCCTTTTTGCAGGTTGACATCATAATGGGTTTATGAGATATTGTTACGACCTCTTCTATTGCTAGGTATGAAGCCACAACCATAGCAATGCCCACGACCTTTGCCTTCCATGTTGTAGCGACTGCATCCCTTTCCACTATTCATCGTCATTGCATTGCCTATAATGACCTGAATTTTTTAAGTAATTAGGAGACTACCATGTGTCAAGATGAATTCTAAGTAAATCCCTAATTGTTAAGCAATGAGGAGTTACCTCAGATAAACTTTAGGTTTGTCCTTGGTTTTTAAGCAATTGGAGGCTATCCTAGCTCAAGATGGCTCAAAGATAGCCCTGGATTTCTAAGTCATTATGATTCTATCTCATGTTAAGCTTTAGGATAGTCCTTGGTTTTAAAGCAATTAGGAGACTACACTAACCTAAGTGGAGCTCAAAGTTAGCACTTGATTTTTAAGCAATCAGGTTGTTATCTCATGATAAGCTTTAAGCTAGTTTGAGATTTTTAAGTAATTAGGATGCTTCCATAAATTAAGATGAACTCCAGGTGAGCCATTAATCTTTAAGTAATCAGGAGGCCATCTCAAGAACATGTGCGAAGTAAGCTTAGGACACACCCATACCCTAAAGTACCCTAGCCTAAGAATGCTAAGATATAAAGAATGCTAAGAACAAATAACCAAGGTTATAAGACTCAGAAACCAAAGAAATCCATAAACCTCCCATGATACAATATGTTCATGACTCAGACTGCATCACTTGCAATGTAAGAAACCTTATATGTTGGTTCCAGACTATGCCACTTCAAAAGTATGAAGCATTGGACGTAGGTATTCAGACTATGGCACTTGGAATGTATGAAGCTTTGGGCATACGGCTTAGAATGTAAGATGTCTTGGTTGTAGGTTTCAAACTGTATAGTAGAGAACACACGAAGTCCTTGATACAAGTTCAAATTACATACTTGGAACACATGAAGTCTTGGACGTAAGTTAAGACTATGTCGCGTGAACACACATGAAGCCTTTGGCATAGGTTGTCAGGTTCATGTCCAATATCATAAATCTTAGGAGGAGTGTCTTAGGGAACAAAACGAGAAACAAGAACTAAGGGCAAGAACCAAGAGCAATAACTAAGAACCAAGAATAAGGATTAGGACATGGATCAAGATCCAAGTTCTCAAAACTCAGAACCTAGAACCTTGGAACTAAGCCCTTAGGCCGCCAAGATTAAGAAATTAGAACCTAAGACCAAGGTCTTTGGGGAAAGATCAGGACAAGAACTCATAATTCAAGAACAGAAGTTAAGAGCTTAAGCTTTCATGTAAAAAAGAAGAACATGATAAGAAAGAGTGTGGTACCTTAGCACACTTAAGAACACGATTAAGAGCCTACAAGTAGGTTACTCAGTGACTCTTTGTAGTCACTCAGATTCTCTCATATTTTTTAGGTGACAAGAAGGAGTTGGTTAATGATAGACGCAGATTAGGAGCAGGTGCCATACAAAGCTATACCGTTTTCAACTGTTTCAATATTTTAATTGTTTTGTTTATCGTGTCAAATGTATTCAAACTTTAATTTGAATTTAGAATGTATTTATGTTTTTGTTTTAAAACGTGAAAATTTTGATTCACGAAAAGATATGAATCCAACCCTTACGTCTTCCTTGCAACACAATCTCGATGTTCCATGAAGAAATGGAGGGGAGAAAGTCATGGTAGAGAGTTGGAGAAACCGAGTATTAGGGCAAGGAACACACGTCCGTGAACTTCTTCCCCTATTTTGGGGAAGAAGAAGATGACGTGACCGATTCAATTGAACCGACTGCCAACACAAACCTAACTGAACCGTGGTTTTTTTTAAATTAAACCCAATCAAACCGGTTCCAAAGAAACTAATGATATCAAAATAATATAGTTTATTAAAAAAAAAAAAAAAAATTGAACTTTAGATAATTTATTGCATTGCTTCGTTAGAAATAAAAATCTTAAATTATGCAAATATACATACATAATTATTAAGCATGTGTGTTTCACGTGAAATTGAAAAATAACCATTTTTTGCTTCAAGCCGAGAGATAAATGGACCAATGAAATAACTCCCCAACTGCTATACGTTGACTAGCTGTACAAACAGCGCGTGGATAACACGTGGCATTACCTTAAAGCTTGGTTTTCCTGTAACGTGTTCCTTCTGCCACCACATGTCATTTGGATATTTTAGGCAATATTGATTTCCACGTGTTTGACACGTGTACCTCACATTATAATATAATCTCTTTTTTTTTTCTTTTAATAAATATCTTTTCCTAGTCACCNAAAAAAAAAAAAAAAAAAAAAAAAAAAAAAAAAAAAAAAAAATCTTCTCATTAAATATGAAATTAAAACCCCATAAACTTAACCATAATATAAAATAATTATCTCCACTTTATGAATATATAATACATAATAAATACTTTCATATATTTTATTATTTTTAGTTCAATTAGATCGCATACAAACAAAATTGATATTAATTTTCTGGTAAAGATCCTAGAAAAATACGTAGAATTCATATAGACAATAAAACGAATATTGAAGATAAGAATGTCAGGTTATCCAAACATAGAGGAAAACTTTCGAGGGGACCTTTAGTAGTCTTAAATGTGTCAAATGTTCACTAGCTCGAGTTGGAAGCTAACGATTATCTCCCTAATTAATACTCGTCTTTTCCAACATGTTTTATTCTAGAGTGTCAATATATATATATATATATATATTTTGGACAAATAAGCCCATAACATTATTATTATTATTATTTATTATTAGTATTATTAGCATTATTAGAATTCCAATTTCAAGCATTGAAACCGACCACCGTCTCTCTCTTTCTCTCTGATTTTCTCCACCACCGAAACACAACGCACAAAATGAGTCAGTGTGTTCCTAATTGGGACCTCTCCGCCTCCGCCGCTCCTCCCCCGTTCCACGCCTCCTCCGCCTCACACGACGTCGTTCCAACGTAAGCTCTCTTTTTCTCTCTCTATTATTTTTTAATGATTTTTTATTTTATTTTTGGATTTTGGGTTTTTTTATTTATTTATTTTTTATTTTATTTTTTTTTATTTTTGTAGGTTTGAGTATGAAGTAACGGAGCTCACATGGGAAAATGGGCAATTGGCTATGCATGGGTTGGGGTTGCCGAGGGTAACCGGGAAGATTCAGCACGGCGGCGGAGGAGGAGGAGGAGGTGGTGGTGGTGGTGGTTCTAAGAATACGTGGGATAATAAACCGGCACGTGCGAGTGGCACGCTTGAGTCTTTAGTGAACCAAGGAACTTGCCATGGTGAGATTATTGGTTTTAACGGCACCGATTTAGTGCCGTGGTTTTCCGACCACCACCGACAGACACTGCAAACGCCGGCGGCTATGGATGCGATGGTGCCGTGTGAAGCCGGCAAGGCGCCGGCGGAGTCGAGTGATATTCGCGTGGCAACGCGTGTGGAGAACGAGAAAGGTAGGATGGTTCACGGGAAAGGTGGGAGAGTGATGGCGCGTATGGTCCACTCGGGCACGGAAGGGAGTGGGTGTCGGAATCAGATGAAGGTGAGTGGAAACGCCGCCAAGTTCGGCGGGGAAAGCGGTAAGAAAGTGACGTCGGACACTCGCGATAGAGATTATTCCGTCGTTAGCGGAGGCGGCGGAGGATTGACCGTCACTACCGCCACGTCACAAGAATCGATGGATAATACGAGATCCGGCAAAATATGCATTAAAACCACCACCACCGCCGCCACTGACGACCGTGACTCCGTCTGCCATAGCACACATCAGGCAATATTTATTCTTTTTCGTAAAAAATTAAAATTATGTTGTTTTTAATATCAATTTGGTATTAAGAATTACGACTCTCCATAACGGTATGATACTGTTCGCTTTGAACATAAGCTCTGGTGCCTTTGCTTTAAGTTTACCAAAAGACCTCATACCAATGGAGATAGTATTATTCACTTATAAACCCACGATGATTTCCTAAATTAGCCAATGTGAGATTCACTCCCAATAATCTTCAAGGTTTGGGACAATTGTCTTCAGGTGGAAGAAGAAGACAGACATAAAGAGAATCCAAAATCATCTATTTCTACTAAAAGAAGTCGAGCTGCTGCAATCCATAATCAATCCGAACGGGTAACTTTTATTATTATTATTTTTTTTTATGGTAAATCTTTTTATTTATTTTACTTCAATTTTGTAGAAAAGGAGAGATAAGATTAACCAAAGGATGAAGACACTGCAAAAGCTGGTTCCAAATTCAAATAAGGTACACTTTTACAGTTATGATGAGAATATCATAACATCGTGGAGAGTCGTGATTTCTAATATGTTATTAGAGTCATACTCTTAACTTAATTATGTCAATAGAATCTTCAAATGTCGAACAAATAGAAAGGTGTAGTCAGAAGTGACTCAAGTGTCAAACAAATTGTGTACTTTGTTTTTTGTTCGAGGACTCCAAAGAATGAGTCGGAGGGTCTATAGTGAACTGAAAAGCCCAAAACAAAGCCACGAGAGTTTATGTTTAAAATGGGCAATCGTATCATTTTGGAGATGGGTGATTCCTAACACGACCATATTGTTTGACGAACACGACTCTCCACAATGATATGATATTGCCCATTTTAAGTCTAAGTTCTCGCGACTTTGCTTTGTGCTTCCCAAAAGCCCTCATCCCAATGGAGAGAGAATATTTTTTGTTTATAAATCCATTATCATTCCCTAAATTAGTAGACGTGGAATTTTCATCATCCAACACATATTACTTAATTATTATTAGACGGACAAAGCGTCGATGCTGGACGAAGTGATCGAATATTTGAAGCAATTACAAGCTCAAGTACAGATGATGAGCAGAGTGAACATGCCAATGATGGTGCCGATGGCACTGCATCAGCATCTCCCATTGGCATCGTTAATGAATATGCCAATGATGGGGATGGCGGGCATGGGAATGGGTCTAGGAATGGATCATCTAAACATGATTGCCAATCGCCCCGCCCTCGCCGCTGGAATGTCTCCGCTCCTTCACCCCACTGCCTTCATGCCCACCGCTGCATGGGACGGAGGCACCGCCGATCACATCCAACCTCTTCCGACCGACCCCCTATCCACATTCCTTGCATGTCAATCACAGGTCAATATTGAATTTAATATGATTCATTACTATTAATGCATCATTTAATACACTTTTTGTGTGTGTTTTCTTTGCAGCCGATGGCAATGGAAGCATATAACAGAATTGCTATGATGTTTCAACAACACCCCTCCATGGCGGGCGGCTCCAAGAATTAATTCATTCATTTTCTAAAAAAAAAAAANAAAAAAAAAAAAAAAAAAAAAAAAAAAAAAAAAAAAAAAAAAAAAAAAAAAAAAAAAAAAAAAAAAAAAAAGTGGTGTGCCATTAATCGATGTTATCAGAAAAATAATAAAAAGGGTAAATGTAAAAGTAGAAAATGAATATTACTGTTGAGTTTAGAGTTTATTTTTGTAGATATTGAATTGCTTTCTTGTAACTACCATTTTTAAAAAATTAGACTCAGGTCGGGATCTTAGGTCGGGAGAAGAACAAAACATCCTTAAATTGAAAATTTTTCACTAGCAAACGTGTTTTAAACTTGAAAGAGAATAAGAATGGTCAACTCATTGACGGGACGGAGTAAAAAGGGAAGGAAAGCTGCGGAAACGATTATAAAACTTTTCATCCACTTACCTTTCTTATTAATAATTTTGTTTTTTGACTTTCTGTTTTTAGACATTAAGATTCTATTCTAAACTAATAATCGAAGAAGAGAATTGAAAAAGTATAAATAATAATAATCATAATAATAATTGTTGTAAATAGGAAGAAGGAAACAATGTGTGTCAGCTCCTCAACAGTGTTGTGTGTGGCAAAAGAACAAACATGTAACGTGGATGTGTTTGCCATACAAAACAATGAGGCTTTAAATGATTGGATGTGTACATCTCAACTTGGTTTTAGCTTTCACCACAAAATCCTCCTCTTTTTTTTTTCTTCACCCTCTCAGCCTCACTCTCACTCTCCCTCTACTATCACGCTTGAGGGTTATTGGTAGCGAGTCCGTTAATTTAGTGGAAGATCATAAGTTTATAAGTGAAGAATACTATCTCCATTGGTAATGAGACTTTTTGGGAAAGCCCAAAGCAAAGCCATGAGAGCTTATGCTCAAAGTGGATAATATTGTTGAATGATGGAAGTCCCACGTCGACTAATTTAGGGAATGATCATGGGTTTATAAGTGAGGAATACTAACTTCATTAGTATGAGACCTTTTGGAGAAGCCCAAAGCAAAGCCATGAGAGTTTATGCTCAAAGTGGACAATATCATTCCATTCTGGAGAGGAGTCATGCCCTAAACTTAGTCGTGCCACAATAGATTGGTGAATCCTCAAATATCGAACAAAGAACTCCAAAAGAAAAGGAGTCAAGCCTCCTCGAAGGCAGTCAAAAATGACTAAGACTCCAAAGGAGTCAAGCCTCGATTAAGGGGAGGTGCACTTTGTTCGAGGGGAGGTGTTGGATGATGGAAGTCCCACATCGGCTAATTTAAGGAATGATCATGGGTTTATAAGTGAGGAATATCATACCATTGTGGAGACTTGGGTTTATAAGTGAGGAACATCATACCATTGTGGAGAGTCGTGTTCGTCTAACAAATATCATATCATTGTGGAGAGTCGTGTTCATCTAACATGGTATCAAAGCCATGCCCTATACTTAGCCATGACAATAGAATCCTCAAATATCGAACAAATATTGTGAGCTTCGAAGGTGTAGTCAAAAAGTGACTAGAGTGTCGAACAAAAGGTGTGCTTTGTTCAAGTGCTCCAGAAAAAGGAGTCGAGTCTTGATCAAGGGGAGGATGTTCAAGAGCTCCATAAGCCTCAGGGGAGTCTTATAGTGTACTGTATTTGAAGGGGGGATTGTTGAGGATTGTTGGGAGTGAGTAAACCATTGTATATCCGTGAGGTGGTTGAAGTTGGTTTGGCAGGTTGTGGGGCGTGAAGCACGCTTCTTCAGAGCATTTCTCGAGAATTCCGACGATTGAATTATTATTATTTTTTAATTTTTGGCCCACATTATATAATAAAATTTGAACTTCGAAGCAAATGTTTATTTTATGATACAACCACTATATATATATTTTACCATTAGGAGACAAAGAAAGTGGATCTTATTTGAGCACTCAAAGATTGAATAATTGACATGAATCCACACAAAAGTGGAAAGGACCAAAACATGTGGTTATTTAAATGTCCAAGTGTTTACTTCCCAATCCAATCCTTCACACAAAACTCCATTGCTTTTATCTTCAATGTCTAAATCAATACAATCATAGGTTCCATACACAGCTGGTTTTTGTACCACTACTCAACAACCCAACAAGCTTTCTTTTCACTCCCACCAAATCACCATTGCATCCACTCACTTACCTTTTCATTACATGTTCGCTCTATCTATTCTATTATCACTTCTAACTTTTTCTTCCCTTTTTGACATATTTCATTTATGATAGTTGAGAATCAAATTCATCTTCTTCTTCTCTTGTGATGGAAAAGAGTTGAGTTGAGTGGAGGAAGATGATTTTTTAAAAGCTTAAGATGATATGAGGGTGCGTACGTGTATGTCGCGACGTGTTCAAGACTCAAAAACATGAAGAGACACGGTAAAAAAGACGGTAAAGTTTGAAACATTTCAAATAAACACAGATATATTTTATTTACAAATTTAAAATGATGTTTGAATACATTGGGCGTGGTAAATGAAACAACTTGTAATATTAAAACAGTTAAAAAAAATACAATATGGCTATGTATGATCGCCCAATGATCATAGTGACCATCAAATCTCGGAATAGCAGGTTGAACGCGAAGCTATCAACTTGTCTTTCTGCTGCCATTCTTGATGATACAAGATTGCTCTGATATCGGTTGTTGGTAACCGTAGAAAAATTTGGTAGAATTCTTGGGAGAAAAGAAGTTTGTATTACTAGAGAAGAATGCTTAATTGATTTTCTATTCTTCTAGCCAAGATATATATACATATAGGTAATTTGCCGGGACCTTCCCCAATACCATTCATTATCCAAAAGTCATGCACCTAATTAATTATGAACTAAAGAAGCTACGTGTATCTATTCATACATGTCCTTATACATATATATACAAGTGATCCTTCAACGCATGTATCTATTCATACATGTCCTTATACATATATCTACAAGTGATCCTTCAACGCATATATCTATTCATACATATATCTACAACTGACCCACAAATAGATGGATCTCTAGCAATGTTAAAATTGGAGGATTGAAGAATTAGCTGAAGAAATTTAGTATATCTCATCTCATTCTATATTGTTTGTATCATGGAATCAGGTTTGAAAGGGCATCTTCACGATTTAGGACTCAGGTGAGTGCTCCATTTGACTTGTTTTTCTTAGTTACATTCTCACTTTCAAGGGAATTGATTGAATAGAGAAGTACATCTAGCATTTGGTATGATTTATTGGACGAGTCATGGGAGATCATAATGTTAACACTTATTGTATATTTATTGCAGGTTTCTAACCTTGCTTCTGAGGCAAAGAAGGCTCATGAACTTGGCCACTTTGGTTACCTAGGAAGATGATGCATGATCAATAGGTGAGTTCCTCATGTGCCCCCCTCGATTGTAGAGACCCAAGCTAGACTACGTAAAATAATTACATTGTTTTTCAAATGATTTTAAGGTAATGTATATTTGCGTATGCGTAGCTCAGTTAGGTCAAATGTAATATTGTCTACTAAGTTTAGGAATATATATTTAGATATTTTATCACGAAAGATATCTATTTTTAACAAAATTATTTACGTGTTTTAGGAAGAGAGATATACTTACTAAAATGATTTAGGTATTTCAGGAATAAATGATTAGATATTGTAAAAATAAATTGTTTAGATTCTATGGTACATACACTTCACTCTACTAAGGTTTTCATTCCAAGAAATCTCAAGTAAAACAAATTGTAGTCCTACAGTGTATCTTGTAATCTATTCTCGATTGGTGGTAATAAAGAGTGCCCGTGTTTCCTACAAAGAATTGTGTTCAACAATATGGTATTAGAGTGGAGTCGGTATAGCTTGTCTGATCTTTTGGAATTCTTAATATGCTTTGTGGTTGCTATTCTGTTTGATTTTCCACGTCAAAAACGATTTCTTGAGATTACTAGTGTGTGAGTTTCTTTGTGTTGGTCTATGACTCTACAAGTTTTATTTCGAAAAAACTCGTTTGGTATAGTTGAGTAATAGCCAACACGTGGTTGATTTCCAAATTGTTGGACGAAAAAGAAACTCAACGACAACTACAACACATGGGCAACATGCTTGATGTCCTAGTTATAAGGATAGGACTTTTTGGAGTTCGTTGGCAGGAGTGAAACTACGCCGCCAGAGGAGGATCATAGTGGTGTCTGGTACAAATGGAGAATCAAAGCAAGCAAAGCAATGTTGTCTTAAAAACCACAATCGAAAAAGAAATGTTAGAACACATTTGGGATGATAAGACACCGAAAGAACTATGAGACACGTTCATGATGTTGTTCTCAAAGAAGAGTGATATGAGGTTACAACTTCTAGAGAATGAGTTGTTATCAATCTCACAATGCGAAATGATGATTGCTCAATACTTCCATAAGGCCAAGTCGATTTGTTAGGAGACTGCTGAACTAGATCTGAAGTCTGTCATTGAAGAAGCTCGAATGAAAAGGATCATTATCCATGGAATGCAACTAGAATATATTAGTTTTGTTATTGTTGTACAAGGATAGCCCGCTCAACCCTCACTTGTAGAGCTTGAAAATTTGCTAGCTAGCTAGGAAGCCATGACTAAGCAAATGAGAGGCATCACGTTAAAGGGTGAAGAAGATGCACTCTACACAAGTGAAAGAAAAGAGATTACAAGATGTATGAAGAAGCATCACAAAATATGGCTTGGTAGAAGACAATGGAGGGTTTACAAAATAAAATGTCCCTTGCATGGATCAATCGAGAGATACAAGGCTCAACCTGTAGCTTGAGGGTTCTCTCAATAATATGAACTAGGCTATGATAAAACGTTTAGTCCAGTGGCGAATATCAATATCGTACATATCCCACCAGCACTTGCGGTAAGTAAAGATCGAAAATTATGGTAGATAGATATGAAGAATATTTTTTTGCATAGAGAGTCAGATAGGGAGATCTACATGGATCAACCAAAGGGATTTGAAAATGGAGTTGTAGTCATTAGTGGATACATGCAAAGTTTGAAGAAGCCTCATTTGGATGTGGCTCGACAGATCCTGCGATATGTCAAAAGTACAATCGACAATGGTTTTTGTACAGAAGAAGCGGAGAATGCAAGTTAGTTGAATACTGTGATGTAGACTATGCAGGATATCACGCTACTCGAAGATTAAGCACTTGACATGTGTTCAAGTTCGGTTCGAGAACAATTTCTGGATGTAGCAAAAGACAACAATCTGTATCATCGTCAACTATAGAAGGGGGGTACGAAGCAACGACTGGAACAACTTAAGAAAGAACATGGATGAAACTCTTATCGAAAATTTGCACCAAGAGAGTTCACTATCCAATACCACTTTATTTGAGACAATAAATATGCCGCTCGCCTAGTAGAAAATTCAAGGTTTTATGCTAGAACAAAGCATGTGAAGGTGCATTATCATTTTACTAGAGAGAAAGTGTTGAAAGAAGAATATGGATGACCAAGTGACAAAATTATCGACAAGAGAACTGAATATTGACAAATGTGAGGGCTTTTCCTGTCAACTCAACGTGGTGCAGTGAAGACTAATGCTGAAAAGGCGTGTTAAAATATCATCACTGCTACCTGAGTCGATTCCTTTTGAACTTACGTAAAGGAAATATATTAGAGATACTGAGATTGTAACTAAAAGATGAAAATGAATGGTCAAATTCCTTACAGAAACGTCAGCTTCAAACAAAGTAATGAGATATAGCAGTTTAAACCATGATAATGAATAATGAAGCATCAAGGTATTGCTTTGGTCTCTCAAATAATGAGAGACGTCAAAATGAAAACTCACAACAATTACCGTTAGTTATGAAGCTTCCTCCATAAGGTACGAAGTGGTGGCCCATGTTAAAATATATCATCATGGGTCCAATAGTAACTAAACCCAACTCCGAATAGGAACTAAACCCAATAATTATATGAGTCCATTGTATATTTTTTTTTTAGGAAAATAATTTAAGTATTTTAGAATAAAAATGTTTCGATATTTTAGTAAAAAAAAATTATATATTTTAGGAATGGATTGTCTCGCCTCTACTATAAATACCTCTCCACCCTACCTAGGTTTTCATTTCAAAAGAAATCCAAAGTATAGAGTGCACTAGTTTCTACAAAGTGTCTTGTAATATCTTTTTGATTGGTGTTACTAAAGAGTGCAAGTGTTTTCCACAAAGCGTTGTTTTCAACAATTTGGTATCAGAGCAGGGTTAGTGTAGGTTGTCTAATCTCTTGGAATTCTTAGTATGCTCTATGGTTGCAGCTTTGTATGATCTTCTATATCAGAAACGATTTCTTGAGTTTATTAATGAGTGAGTTTCTTTATGTCATGAGTAGTATGTGACTCTGCAAGTTTTGTGTCGAAAATACTTGTTTGGTATCATTGAAGTATTGCCAACACGATGGATGATTTCCAAATCGTTGAAGGAATAAAAAAACTCAACAAAAACAACTACAACACATGAGCAACATGCATGATGTTATAATTACAAGGATAAGACTTCCGAGAGGTTGTTGGATGGAGTGAAACTATGCAGCCAAAGGAGGATTCTAATGGCCCCTTACACAAATGGAGAATCAAAGTAGGCAAAACAATGTTTGCCTTGAAGATCACAATCAAAGAAGAGATGTTAGAACACATTTGGGATGACAAGATACCGAAAGAAGCATGAAACACGTTTGTGATATTGTTCTCTAAGAATAATGATATGAGGCTACAACTTCTGGAGAACGAACTGTTATCAATCTTACAATGTGGCATGACGATTGCTCAATATTGCCACAAAGTCAAGTTGATCTGGATCATTATCCACAGATTGCGAATATAGAAGCTTTGTTATTGCTGTACAAAGATGACCCGCTCAACCATCAGTTGCAGAGGTTGAAAATTTGTTAGCCAGCCAAGAAGCCATGACTAAACAAATGGGAGGAATCACATTAAAGGATGAAGAAGAAGCACTCTACACAAGTGAGAGTCGGAGCATCAATAAACCGTCTACCAAACGTGGATACAAAAATGGTGACAAAGGAAAAAGCCACCAAGGAACTGCACAACCAAGGAGAGCTCAAAAGAACGACAACAAGAGCTCTCAAGGGAAGAAAGTTGAAGGTATTTACTACAATTGCAGGAAGAAAGACTACATGTCCAGAGACTATTAGAGACTAAGCCTAAACTTCCTAGAGCCTAGAGTAAAGCTATGAAAACATACTCGGTTAAGGATACAATCAGAAAAGTAGGTTGCTTACAAAGTATTTTTATACTCAACCCTTTCCCCCTTTCTCTTGCAAGTGTTCGCACGCTACTGGTTGAGGTGGGAGCGTTCAAGAGCTGTGTAGTCATAGAGGGGGTCATTTTAGAGCATCAATCCGTTTTCATATTTCAAGTCATTTGTATTTCAATTTGTATTTGTATCTCGAACTCATTTTTTCATTTGTAATAAATTTGATCGCCATTTAATAATGAGATTTTGTTTTGTATTTGATTGTGGTGTTCTTGGTTTGTCTTTAGTATGATTCAAATTTTACCGTATTTTATCTTTTATTTTATTTTACTCTCTTTTATTTTTTTTACCGTCTTTATTGTTTTAGTCACCGGTCCGAGTTTCAAAGCCTCGAAAATCGAATCAAGATAAAAATAATAATAATAATAAATAAATCAGCTTGAATTCATTCTATGCTAGTAACGAAATTTGGGTACTATAGTTCTTGTGTTCATGTGGAAAATAGGTAGCCCAAATATATCCATTGATTATTTATCTTTTTAAGTTTTGTTTACTTCAGTCAATAATTGTCTTAAATTCTCACAAATTTACCCAAAATATGTTAAACTTATTAACAATAATTTCATACATCATTAATACTTAACATGTGTTAAGCATAGGTAAGACCAATATAATACATAGTCTTTTAATGGGTTAATTAGGCTTCACGTGTCAAATAACACACAGGCATTTCCACGTGTTGAAGTAATTAATAAAACAATAATTTATTAATACAACTACATATTTAAATAAAAGTAATTTGTGGAATTAATGATTTAGAAAAGAAAAAACCATGAGAGTTGCTTGTGAGTGAGAAGAAGAAAGAAAGAGAAAGAGAAAGAGAAAGGAAAGGGATTAAGCAATGAATCATGTGATGAGTGATGAAAGTGGAAAGATAGTTTAGAATGAAAGAAAAGAATATGGCAACCAATTGTTAGATAAACGTTGAGACCTTGAATGTAGCGTTTCAGTACTATGGAAGGAAGCACATATTTTAGCGTTGGTAACGTATTAGGGTATTTTCGTAGTATCGATATGCTCAGATGTAACATCTTCACGCTATTTTGATATGTGTGTAGGTTTGTACACTTTTAAAGTTGATATCATTTTCGTTCTAAAAACTATCATAATTTTGTTTATCCTTGAAAGGCTCGATATCTACAAAAGAAACGATTTTTATGAAAGTTGATCGAGTCTTGGAAAATTTTTTTAAAGCACTTACAAAGTTGGTTTGAAAATTATGTTAGAAGTACTTTTAATAATGCAAGAATTCATTTTAATTAGACAAAAAGTATTGTTTTTTTTTTTTCAAAAGTCCTAAAAGTATATAAAGAAACTAATAGTTGCATAAATAATTAGATGGATTAACAAAATGAAAATGAATTAAAATACCAAAATGGATTAACACATTGAAAGTTATTGGGCCCCATATAACACAAAAATACATTTATGAATGCATATTTGGAAATTTGAAAGACATAAAATGAATGGCCACAAATCAATAACAACAAAACACTCCATTATTTCTCATTGACTTTGAGCCTTCTTTATTATCATTCTTTTTATAATTTTTCTCCCAAATTCATAGTGATCACTACGTTTGACGTTCGTTTCGGAGGAGAACTAAACGAAACTCTAGCCGACATGTTTTAAAATTTTGGAAAGAACCCAGAACAGAAAAACTCAAATAACACACATTCTAGCAGACATATTTTAAAATTTTGGAAAGAACCCGGATAACACAATATAAACGAAACATTCTAGCAGACATGTTTAAAATTTTGGAAAGAACCTATATAACACCATATAAACTAAACATTCTAGTAGACATGTTCTAAAATTTTGGAAACAACTCAAATAAGACAATATCTGCTTATATAATATACTAATATACTATATACTAATATACTGATGACAAAGAGGAAGCAAAACTCATGTGGTCTACTGCATATAAACCCACGCACACTCAAAAGCAACCTATATTATAAACTATATATATATATATATATATATATATATATATATATATATATATATATTATATATACGATGTCTATATAATAATATTTAAGATTTGAGAAAATTAAAGGAACCCAATTCACCGCCCTCTTTTTCAGCACATTACGTCCTTCAGAAGCTTGTACCTGCGTGTGGTGGGCTTGGGCGACGGAACGCCACCCGCGGTGCCGTGTTTCCCCTTCTCACCAACGGAGGAGGAGGCATCTTCATGGTGCTGCTTGATTCTCTCACTGGTGGGCGGCGGTCTCTTGGAGGAGGTTCCATGTGATCTGGAGGAGGAGGAAGTACGACCTTCACACCGGCACCAATCACAGACCTGAATTGGGTCGGCGCGACCCAATTCAGTGTAGTAATTACTGCAATAGCTGCCAGATTTTGAAGCAAAACACTCAAAATTAATTGATTGATATATTGCATGGAATATGGAAGAAAGAAAAAGCAGAGACATACGAATGTTGAAAGCGGGTGCGGCAGTGGTTGCAGCGGAAGAGCTTGTCAGGGAAGCCGATGTCGCCGCACATGCAGCAAACAATTTGAACATCCACCATGCTTCTAAAATGAAATCAAGATGCGACCCAGCAAGCAACCACAAACAGACTTTAAATATAAACAAAAAAGATGTGGAGTCGGTNAAAAAAAAAAAAAAAAAAAAAAAAAAAAAAAAAAACTTTAATTGGGTTTGCTCAATTATATTTTTCATCCACTTTATATCAAATATTAATTATAAATCAAGCTAAACATATTATATGACCATTATGTCCCTGTCTACCATTATGTCTCTCTATATGGGCTGTTGCTCTGTTCCCTTACCTATCTCCTCTTTTTACTCCGGTTCCTGTATAATTACAAAAATCTGTGTACTACCCACGCGCTTTTGTTTTGGATGTGACTCACGCGCCTTGTCTACTTCCTACTCCAAAACTGTGTGCGCTTTTCTTTATCCTTTTGTTTTTCCTTCTATTCATTATTGTGTGCCATTTTTTGGATGGGGGAAGTTATTCTCTTCCAATGACATCAAAACGTGTAACCATCGGAATACGAAGAAGGTTGCGTGATTGAGTATAAAATACTTACCTAGTAGCTTGCTTGTAGGGTATTAAGTCGTTCTTAAATCTTATGTTATTCATGTTTGTTAAATTATTCACGTGACTCGTTTTATATCTAGATATCTCATTTTTAAGTAAGACTTGAGCCTTGGAATAATTAATTTTTCGATTTTTCTTTTAAAGTCTCAATTTTTAGGATTGACAAATTTAAGGATGAGGTAACGTTATAAGTCCTTTATGACTTGATGCATGATTTGAGTACATCCAAGTTATTGCGTTTAGATGTGACGATAAGATTGAAAGGGGCCCTGAGATAGCAAACTAGCATTAGAAAGACGGAAAGTTGATGTCGTAGAGTGCTAGATGTCTAACTTATTGATTTGTTACGAGATACCTTAAGTTTCAATACTAGATTTGGAGGTACCCATGAACTAGCCTTCCATGATCATAACTCTAGAAGCCGAGCATGTCAACATGCATATTATGTACGCAATGGCAACCACTAAAAGAATTAAGTACCCCACGTGTAGATCATTACCCTTCGAGAGTTTTGATAAGTTGGCATTTGGAGAAACAAAATTCATCAACCTTGGAAGGTGAGTAATGATGATCATCATGACGTGCAAGGTTTTGGTTGGAGTCATCAGAGACTAAGTTCAAGTTATGGACTTCTAAGAGCGTGATGGGCGCGTTATGCTACTTATGAGTTATGGAGTGATGGACCTTTCTTGGTGAAGGATCGCCTCGATTTCAAGAGAGAGTTTCATGCTGAGTAGTTACACGTGGTTATCAGGTGACCCCATTCTAAGTCATCCTTAGTATTAGACAAGCATGCTCGTAAAGTCAATGATGTAGAGCCTTCTCCTTCTCTTCTTCGTGTTATATTTTTCAAATTATGTGGGTTTTCCTCTTGCTCTCAATTGTCCTCTTTTTTTTGTGTGTGTTAACACTCTTCTATTTAGGGCAACATTCCTTAAATAATTCCTCAATTTCCTCAAATTCAAGGCTAAGATTACCTCTTTTTTCCACATGCCTTCCTCACCATTATTTGGAACAATTAGAAGTGGTCCCCTTTTAGCCAAAATGTTTTTACGTGTGAATAACTACCTTTTATGGAATGAAGTGCTTCAACAATTGTTTTGATCTCACAATACTCGGTTGGAGTGGATAACTTGTTGCAAACCTACAAAGACTAGTTTCACACACCAATATGCATTCATACGCATCAATAATGCATTAATCACCAACATGTCGTAAAGCCTTTCAATATAAATCATAGAGCTAAGAATCATTTGATTGCAGGAGATATTGAACGAACACTTAACTCATTTTTAAATTGACGAGGTATATCTTTGAGTTTATGAACTTTATACTACATAAACTTTATCCTTCTACTATGTATTTTGACTAGTGTGACCTATTTCTTCACGATTATTCTTTGAGCTATACTTTCTTTTCTAGGTAAAATTGGATATATAATATTTTTCTATACACGGTTCATGCAAGCAAGCATGAACCTACTGAAAGGGCTCGTTAACATATCCTCTAGGCTTGTTGACTAGAGCATGCTTCTGCTGTCGAAAACCTATAGAAAAGAAAGGAACTCGAATAGTGTTGTAGTATATGCGTTTGTGCATAATATGTTGAATAAACAATCCATGATCATACTACATATAACATGCCTGTGGTACTACATTAAAAATCATGATTCAATGCTATGATGCACACAATACTTTCACATTTATCCGAGCATAAATCTCTTATGATATATACATAAATATGCATGGTATTTCATTTATGACTTTACACATCGTACAATAGGTTGTCTCACAATATATGGATTGATCCTATGTTGATAGCTATCATAATTACATGCATTACAAAGTTGATATGAATATCATAACACAAATAATGCATTGCTATTAAGGTTTGGACAAATTTAGTTTTTGTGGAACTTAAAGTGGTCACTCATGGTGGGACCAACACTTGGAGAGGGGACATCATCACGTATTCATGACGTGGCATCCAAGCCATGTAACATCTTATATTTTACTATTATCTTAACTGATGACTAGAAAAGAATATTTATAATAGAAGAGAAAAAGAATTGGAAGTACAACAAAGTCTCTATTAAAAATTTAAAAAAATAATGGTGGTGGGACATAATTGAATAAAATATGTATATAGTTGACAAAGAAGGTGGGGCCCTAGGGGATAATGTTGAGATACGAGGCAAGCAAAGATTTAATTAACTCATTTTTAGAAGTCAAGTATCTAAGATATTGCATTAAATAAAAATTAGAATCACTTCACCAAACAAAGTCAAGATTAGTGTGAATGGAGAATCAAATCGCAAGATCCACGTTTGTAAACAGTGACCTAAGTTTAGTTAGCTGACTTATTCAATTGCGAGAGTAGGTGTTGTGCAATTGCATTACAAAGCTCGATAGGGTTAGACCTAGTTTGAGGGCATACTTGGGACTTTTTGTCGTTTGTGCCAACAGTGACCCAAGTTTAGTTAGCTGACTTATTCAATTGCGAGAGTAAGTGTTGTGCAATCGCATTACAAAGCTCGACAGGGTTAGACCTAGTTTGAGGGCATCCTTAGGACTTGATGTTGTTTGTGCCAACTGTGACCCAAGTTTAGTTAGCTGACTTATTCAATTGCGAGAGTAAGTGTTGTGCAATCGCATTACGAAGCTCGACAGGATTAGACCTAGTTTGAGGGCATCCTTGAGACTTGATGTTTAAGAATTGGATGCAATATGTGTTTGATGAAAGAATGTGGATGAGAAGGATTAGTTGGTGAAGCTAAGAGCGGGGAGAAGGCAATTGTTTCCCAAAAGAAAGACACATTTTGGTTGAGAAAGGGAATTAAAAGGAAGTGGGTGAGTGGCTT
Organism: Cucurbita pepo subsp. pepo; assembly: GCF_002806865.2. NCBI lineage: Eukaryota > Viridiplantae > Streptophyta > Magnoliopsida > Cucurbitales > Cucurbitaceae > Cucurbita > Cucurbita pepo. Next base: position 2,942,316 of record NC_036654.1, on the reverse strand, counting down.
GGCTATAAGGACACTTTCACCTCCACACATTATTCACTTCATCAAATCAAATCTAACAATCCCTTTATCTCTACTCTCCCTCTTCCTTTCTAACCGTCCACGTGTGTTTCTTTCTTTTTCTTTTACTTTGCTTTCAATCATTCATTCAATTCATTCAACTCATTCATTCATGTACCCGACATGACATGCCTTTCCTTACCTGCCTTCCCTTTTTCTCTTCCTATCCATAACTACTCTCTCACTCTTGTGTCAAAAGTTCACGTTCGTTCATGAATCATACGAATATTAGAAGGAGTTAAACAATTTGAAACCGATGTTAATTTGAAAGATTATTGATATTAACTCTGTATAACTTAGTTAGCAAACACGGGACAAATAATTCGAGGGAGATGGAGATGAGGATGGACCCATGTCACTCTCAATCTTAAATTATAAAACTTGTCCCATTAGACCCCACTATGTATGGAAGCCTATTCTTTTATTTTATTTGGGTGTGTGTATCTCTATGTATGTGTTACCTAAGACCCTTTCTTCCAATATATGCCCTACCACTACTCCAACTCTCAACTTGGGGCCTTCACAAAGATTTGGGCAAATAATGGTGGCTCCCACATGGTTTTAAAATTTGAATGTCTATAAATTTATTACTATTATTATTGTTGTGTTTGTAGTGTTTTATCCGGTTGTCTTAGGGTAGGCGCTGGAGAATTCCCCAACAACCTACGACCCACCAAAGTAATCTCCGACAGCATTGTTAAAATTGCTTTGTTGGAAGTTGTAACTTAACCACTCACTCACTCACTCACTCACTCGCTGTCCTTTTGCCTGTCTCTCTCTCTCTGTCTCCCTTTTATGGTTGGGCCGATACCATACTTAATATCTGCTCACTACTTGTAGACGCACATCCATTCCTTTGTTAGATTTAAAAAACTTACAAGAACCTAGGTAGGTTGACGATATGTATTCTTGTTGATATTCATAAACTGATACAAGTTACCAATTAATACCTACCGATAAGGAAAAAATAAATTAATTAAATATTGAAAATAAAATAAAATATACTATCAATCAAATCATATAGAAAAGAATATTAAGATATAATATCTAAGATATATTCCATAGCTAATATATTCTTCAAATATTATATCTCAACACAACTATATGTTATGTTATGGAGAATAAATGTTTCAATCACGCGACGAAAGTATCAAAATTTATTTTGATTTCATTTAGAATTAAACAAAATTATTGATTAAAGCTTATATCGAAGAAAATAAAGAAAATTTTGACAGGTCTTTAATTTTCGTATTCTCTGACTTCTCCAATGGGTCAATCTCCTCCATAAATCCTTTCTTTCTATGACAGATAACATTTGTGAAAGTCTCTCGTACTTGTTTAAGCACTTGTAATATAAAATTAATTTGTTAAAATTTTAATTAATCAATTTTCATTAATTAATTATAGGTAACTCCACTTGTCACAATTTAATTTTTTCAAAGTCGATGAAAACAAGATAAAATTTAAATAGAAATAAAAACAAACAAATAACACCGTAATTAAATACAAGATGAAATTTTTCTATAAGACAATTTTGTTCAATTTATTACAAAGAGGCAAGTGTGCGTTGGGATATAGAGATTGTTGCTCAATTGTTATAGATAGTAAAACTATATATATATATATGAATAATATATAGTAAGCTATAGTAAAAAGCCGGTAGAGAAATATATGGTAGATATTTATATAGTAGGTGGTTAGATCTGTTAAACCTATATAATAAACTGAAATTATATATATACCCGTTAGGCAGTGTTTTGAAGATGTACTTTTCTTCTTTCTCTGTGTTCTCTCTCAGTGTACATATGAAGTTATCAATATAAACTTTTCCGTGTACATACCTAAAGTCAACAATATAAACTTTTAGCTAATATTCTTCTTGCATTTTCTCTCACATGTTCTTTGTGTTCATCCAGTACGTGCATTGTTATGCGATCTTAATAACTGGTATCAGAGCAAGATGGAATTCACTACTATCTGTGAAGATGAAAAATTCAAAGATTGAAATTAAAAAGTTTGACGGATCCGATTTTGGTTTCTAGAAGATGCAGATTGAAGATTATCTATACCAAAAATATATTCACAAACTCCTGTGGGGTTGAAGCCAGATACCATGACCACAGAGCAGTGGAAGCTCAAGGATCGTCAAGTCCTAGAATTGTTCAGTTAACGCTATTTAGAAACGTGGCGTTGAACATCATCAAGGAGAAGACAACATCAGACCTGTTGAAGGCGCTATCAAATATGTACAACAAATTGTTGGCTATAAACAAGGTATATTTAATGTAGAAACTGTTCAATCTATAAACGTGTTAAAGGCGGATCGGTTGTGGATCAAATTGATGACATTGGCTTTGAAAGCATTATCAACATTTCACCTCCAAATTATATTCTCTTGATCCACCCCTACTTATAGACGGAAGAAACTTGTTTTCTTAGAAAAATAAAAGAAGCACAACAAAGTAGTTGTCCAATTTGCCGCATTTGTTAATTATCGACTTACCTTATAATTACTCTATTGTCTTTTTTGGACTTGTCTTTTCTCGTTTTCCTTCAATTAAGTGTCTGTTCGGGAGAGGTTTCGAGACACTTATAAAAAGTTGTTTTGTTCTCCTCTCCAACCGATATGTTTTCAGATCCTTAATATTTGTACAAGGCATCTCTCAGTCATCTACCATCCCACCTTGATCACCAATGCCGTCTCTTCTCCCCTTCACTACTCTAATGGTCACACTCTCCCACTACAAAATCTCCGAACAAAAGTTTCTCCCAAATGTCACTCTAGAAATGCAATGTGACACGAACTCAATCAAATTTCACTATCCTCAACCGCTTTAGACAACCCTTTATATAAGGATAATTCATGTATCAAAATCATAATATAAATCATCCATAGTTATGAACTTAAATGAGTATTAATAACGGAATGTTACCCAATTAATAACCAAATTAATATTCTTATCTAATCAAAATATTTATAAATTAAATGGGAGTTAATAACCCAATTAAATAAGATTCATCCCAATTTACAACAAAAATCTTTCTATATTTTCTCCCTTCTCTCTCGCCATTGTCTTCTCCATCTCAAAATAATATGTCAATCTCTCTCTTTCTTGTTCTTTCTCTTCTTAGCTTATCCTTTCAAGCATGGTATCTCGAGAGTCTTCACTTAGCTGATAACAAATTTCAGAACAAACTTCAATCTCCAGTATTTTTTTTTTTTCTTTCTCATCGTTTCTCTATAATCATTTTCGCTTTTTAAAAAAAAATATTTGAATTCTTAACCAAACAAACAAATCGAGTGATGTACGTAGAATTTATAAGTTTGACTTTTAAAAGATAAAAAAACGAAAGAATTATCAAATAGAACCTTAGTTACTCGTAAGAAATGAGTTCAAATGTCTGGTCGATTATTTAGCTTTGAATACTCTCTTCCTAATTTGATCATAACCCATTTTTTGTTTTGTTGACTTTGTTTTTGATCTTGTAGGGACGATTGGTTAACATAGGTGTTCATTCGAATAAAGCAATGATAGAATCCATGAAGTTATCATCTCCAGAGGGTGAAGAGAAAGAGAGTGTAAAATCAAAAAGTGAAGGCTTTTTTGATTCAGATTATGCAAATGTGACCACTCATCCTCCTTCTCACAACTAAGTATACAATAAGTAATTAATACAAATATCTGACCTTATTAGCTTTCTATTTTACAATAAATAACGAAGGCGTTTTTCCTCTTCTTAGCTATATATTTTACATGGAAATGTCTGCCCTTATTACTCATCACTACATAAATGAGATTCTTGGATGTCTTTAAAAAATATCATTGATCCACACGTACTGCATACGAGCTCCACAACGATTTGTCTCTTATCGATACACTCACGGATGAAGTGGAAGCGAGTGTCAACATGTTTGTTGGGTTCATGAAATACCAAATTCTTCATCAATGCATTCACATATTTATTGTTGATGAAAAGAGTTACTAGCTAGGGGTGTACATGGTCCGGGTTGGGTTGGGTTGAAGGATTTTTTTGACCAATCCAAAAATTCGGGTCGGTTGGATTGGTAACCCAACCCAACTCTATTTTCGAGTTGGGTTGTTTGTTAAAAAAAATTATTTTTTTAAGAAAGTTTTATTTGTCCACAATTTATAATTATTCGGATACAATATTAGATAGGAGATAATTAAAAGTTCACAAATCAATATATAATTATTTACCCAAAAAAATCAATCAGAAACAAAAATGATAACATCATAGTTTGGTCATAAAACTAAAAACAACCCAAATATAGACATTTGTTAAGAATTGGTTAGAGTAGGATAACCCAAATATAGACATTTGTTAAGAATTGGTTAGAGTAGGATAGATCGTGAAATTAAAAAAACAGTAAAGCTGATTAATTTAGAGATACTATATATATATATTATAAAAATCTTTTAATTGTAATAGACTTAAAAAGTTTTTATTGATCATTTATTTTATTATATATTTTCTATATTATAGAAAATATATAATATCGAATCAAATAGTAAACTGAAATTATTTATTAAAAATTTAATGAGACGTTAAAATGTTGACATTAGTGGATTAAGTTAAAATCGTATTTTTTAATTCTATGAATTCTTGTTTCTTTTCTCAAAATCATTATTATATTGTAGAATATATCCCGTCGAATACATAATTAAATTGGTTCTAATTATATTTTTTCAATCTCGACGGATCTTGAAAAATTTATTGATTTTTTATTTTATTATATATTTTCTATATTCTAATCAAATAGTAAACGGAAATTCTTTATTAAAAATTTAATCCGACTTTAAAATGATGACATTAGTGATTAAGTTAAAACCGTATTTTTTAATTCTGTGAACCCTTATTTCTTTTCTCGAAATCATTATTACTATTATAGAATATATTCCGTGGAATACAAAATCCTCTAAAATCAAACTATTATTAAATTAATTAAATTGATTCTAATATCAATTATATTTTTTTAATCTCGACGGACCTCGATGAGATTAGAGATTACTAGAATATATGCGGCGGAATACATAATTAAATGGGTTTGCAAAATCCTTTAAAATCAAACTATTATTAAATTAATAGAATTGATTCTAATATCAGTTATATTTTTTCAATCTCGACAACCTTGATGAAATTAGAGGGCCCTAAACTATTATAAAAACTAAAAATAATATAAAAGAAATTAATATATTTGATAGGTGTCTAATTCGTGTGTGAGTAGTTTAGGTTAGGGTGAAGAACCACTCGGGCAAACTTACCATTACGATTAACTTCTTAATATATTTTATATATTTTTATTTGGCTCGGGTCAATTCGAGGGTTTTATCCTATGAACTCGAAACCGAACTGAGTTAGTTCGGGTTCAGAAAAATGAACCCAACCCAACCCTTATAGTTTAGGTTGGGTTGGTCTGGGTTGTCGGGTTGAATGTACATCCCTATTACCAGCACTAGTTCACTTCTGGTCACTTCGCTCAACAAATTTCTCAGCCACAATGCTTGGCACGATGGTGTAGTTGATTCCATGAACTCGGCCTCACATGAAGATAGTGCCACAATTCGCTACTTCTGAGATTGCCAAGAGATAAAAAATTTTCGTTGAGATAAAACTCTATTCTTGCAGCGTTTTTTCTATCATCAATGTCTCCAACTGAATCACTATCGATAAAATTGACTAGTTCTTTAGGACCTCGCCGTCTTTGATACTTTAGCTTGTAGCTTGTGGTACCCTTCACATAGCGGAGAATGTGTTTAACCGCTTGATTATGCATCGTAGTAGGCATTTCCATGTACCTACTCACCATTCCAAAAGCATATGAAAGGTCCGAACGAGTATGAGTCAAGTGCCTCAAAATTTTGATGACGCACCTATACTCAGTGGAATTCACCAAGCTTCCATCAGAATCTTTCCCGAGTTGTAACTTTGCTTCCAATGAAATACTTGGTCGAGTTGCATACTGCCATCTTAAATTGTTGCAACAACTTTTTAGCATAGGTCGATTGCTTTAGCATGATGTAATCTTTTGTTTGGTCAACTTCAATATCGAGGTAGTACGTGAGTAACCCGAGATTAGTCATCTCAAATTCTTTCATCATTTGTTGCTTGAACTCTTTGACGCCTTCCACACTTGTACTAGTGACGATCAGGTCACCAACCTACATGCCAACTATGAATGTTTCAACTCCATTGTTTCTTGTATACATTGATTGTTCTTGCGAGCACTTCATGAAGTTTAGACTCTTTAAGCTCTCGTCCCGATATATGTTCCATGCCCTCGGTGCTCTTCATAAATCGTAAGAGCCTTTGATAACTTGTACACGGTGTGTTTTTCAGTTTTGATGATGAACCCTTCAGGTTGGGCAACATACACTTCTTCTTGGAGGTCACCATTTAGGAACACTGATTTGATGTCCAAGTGATGGACCTCCCACCCGTGTTGATCTGCGAGGGAAAGAATCAACCATACAATGTCCAATCTAGCCACAGACGCGAAACCTCCTAAAAAATCAACTCCTTGTCGTTGCATGTATCCCATCACCACGAGTTTTGCTTTATGCTTGATAACATTTCCTTCACTATTCTTCTTCAACTTAAACACCTACTTCAAACTGATGGGCTTGTGTCCGGGCAGTAAGTTAGTTAGTGTCCACTTGTTCTTCTCAATGACTTCAAGCTCTTTTTACATGCCCTATTGCTACATCGTCTCAGTTGCAGCCTCATGGTAAGTTGCCAGCTCCTCGGCCGTGAGCAACACTAACTCTTCAAGATCTAATTCTTCTTCAAGCGTATCTACATAAATTTTAGCAAGAGAACGAAACATCTTTGGTGCATCCTCTGTTGTGGGTTGCTCTCTTGTTCCAGAGAATTTATCACGTCTTTCAGTGTCACAAGTGATGACAAGTGTGGACTTGTTGATGTTGTGTCGGTGCAGTTTCTGTCTGTTGCTTCTCCCACTTCTTCCGGGGCAATGAGCTCTATAACAGTCTGCTTGTTATCGCCAACACTACACCAACCCCACTTCTTCTCTTTTTCGAATATGATATATCTACTTACACAAATTTTCTCATGTTCCGAATCATACAACCTGTGTGCCTTGGTCTCATCCTCTACGCCAAAATACACCATCTTTTGGCTTCTGGCATCAAGCTTTTTGATATATTCTTTGTAGTCTTAACTTGCGTTGTACAACCGAAGACTCTTAGGTACTCGAAGTGAGGTGTCTTACCGAACCATGCTTCGTAGGAAGTGCGAGTGTTTAGTGACTTTTTCAGTAAACATTTTAAAGATAAACCACATTTCGCATTTCCTCGCCCAAGAAAATCGTTGGGACTTCATATTCGAGCAAGCTTCTTGCAGTGTTCATTATGGTGTGGTCTCTTCGCTCAACCACACTGTTTTGTTGCGGAGTATACGGTACGGTGAGTTGACGCTTGATACCTTCCTCTTTGAAAAACTTTGAGAAGTTCTGGGATAAGAACTTGCCACATCGGTTAGTGCACAAGATTTTCAGCTTGAGATCAAACTCATTTAAAACGAGTCTTTTAAACTTCGTGAATGCACATAATGCCTCTCCTTTTACTCATGAAGGCACATAATGCCTCTTCTTTTTTCTTTGAGCATGTACACCCACAAACAAAGACTATAATAGTCAACAAGTGAGAGAAAATACTTGTTACCGTTGATTCGGGCAATTCGGAAGAAAATGTCGACGAAAAAACTAGCCGAAGGTTTCTTAGAAAGAAAAAAATAGCGGAAGTAAAAGGAGAGAGGGAGAGAGATTTGCTGAAGACTCGATGATTTATTGAATTCTTTAAATAACACATCTAATTACAAAAATAGAAAACTAATTACAAATAGAAAAGTGGGCGAACAGTTCCCCAAGTTGGCCAAAAATGGCAGCTAGAATTACGCTTTTCCATGGGCGTGAATTCAGACGCTTTTCCATAGCTTTTATTTAAAGGTTAGCCCAATCGATGATGGAGTGATCTGGCCACACAAATTTGCATGGACAAGTTATAGTTGTTGCTCAACACGAAAACTGGTTTGAGCTGGAAACGATAGCCTTGCTTGTTTGAACACTAAACAACTTTCACATAGCTGGTTTGAGTGTATGATTTTGGGTAGCCCCGTAGTCATCTTCTTCTCTCCCATCATTTTGAGCGCCTGAAAGTTCACGTGCCTTAGTCTTGCATGCCAAAGCTGGGACTACGAGTGCCGTCAATAGAGAGATGGGTTGGTAGGTCTCCAGCTATATCTTGTAGCTGTTATGCAATCGTTTTACCTTCATTAACAAGGTTCCATTTTTGTCGAACATCTTAAGGAACGAGTCAACTAACTCCACTCTGCTTCCTTCTTCTTTCATCTGATCAAGATTGATAATATTACTCTTCAAGCTTGAGATATAATATATCTTGGTTATTAGACGTTGGTCGCCGTTCTTACACTAAAACAAGATGGATTATTTATGTTGGATCGATACAATTGATCCATCGTCAAGCTTCATATTTTCAATGAGCTTCTCATCAATCTCCTTGAACTTTGTTCGATCTTTGATCATGTGGTTTCTTGCTCAGTTGTCAAGGTACCACATGTTGGTCTCTACTCGGTCTTCTCCTTTTGTGGGAAAGTTCACCATAACCTTCACTTCATTGAGAATCAACAGGTTGGACATCTTCTCGGCCAACATTAATGTGGGCTCTTGATCCTGCATGAGTGTGAGGTTGGCCCCCTCATCGCACTTCTTCTTGCGACACTCCACTGCATAGTGCCCATATTTTCCAACACATCATACTTTTGTCGTCCAGAGGTTGACATTGTCATGGGTTTGTGTGGTATTGTCAATGCCTCCTCTGCCACTATGTCGCGACCATGTCTGTGACCACGTCCACGACCTATGTTTTCCTCGTTATAGCTTCCACGTCCCCTTGTACCGAAAATAAAAAATAAAAAAGAGTCAGCCGCATCATCCTTTTTTGTCCGTGCGAGCCACTCCTCATGTGTGAGTAAGAGGTGTCTCTTTCTCTTTATCTTTGCAGCCACAAAGTCTCTCCTCGTGAACCTTAAGACAACCAACGACCTCCTCAATTGACATGGTCTTGAGGTAGCTGAACTGGTCGATACAGGTAACAATTGGTATCAATCTTATGTTCACAAATAAACTTAAATACAGCAGGGAGAGAAAAAAAAATAATTATGAATTTTTTTTTTTGTTTTTAAATTTGGTCAAAAACACTAATTTAAGAGAGAAATGGCTGTGGGATGGAGAAAAGCGATAAGTCAGTTATGGCTAAACTTAGCCGTAGAAAAAAGAGTGCTCTAACTATGATTGTAGAAAGTAGAGAGAGAAGAACAAGTAGGGAGAAGAACAAGTGAGAACAACAAAGAACATCAAAGCACCACAGCAAACTTGTTTGAGTTAGCGTGTAATACAAAAAAAACATTTTGAGAATTTTTTTGTCTTCTTATCTCTTCCCTTTCGACACTCCTTTAAAGTTTTATGAGAGTTATCTAAACGAGTTAGATGAAGAGCGAGCGTTTTTTTCTCTCAAGTTGGTATCGGAGCGGCTTTATTTTTCTACAAATTGGTATAAGAGCAATTTATTTTCTACATCTCAAGGGAACAGTTTGAAGAAACTTCTTGACAACGAAGATCTCTTCCACCTTGTCGCCTAACGAACGAATGTCGTTGACGATCGTCGTTAACTTCATGAAAAATTCATCTATTGATTGAACGTCTTCTATGTGAATGGCCTCAAACTCACTCTTCAAGGTCTACACTTATGCTACCTTGACACGTTCCACATCCACATGCATTGTTTGCAGCGTCTCCCACACTGCCTTTGCCGAGTCTTTCTCTGCCAACATGAGAAGGACGTCCTTTGGGATTTCTTAATAGATGGCAACAAGAGTCATCCTATCCTTACACTCCTCAACATCACCATGCTCGATGGCATCTCACACGCCTTATGTCTGTAAGTTGATACGCATCTATATCGACCATGCTGCATAGTTACTCTTCGTGAGTAATGGGTAGTGGAGCGTTACACTCCCCTCCTTTCATTCTTTATCATTGTTATATCTCCTCCGGCGACTTTGTGTGGTGATGACATTTATTTTGGCATCCTTAGCTCTGATACCAAATGTTGGATGTAGTCCACGATCGAAATATGTCAAAGCAAACAAGTGAAGGAGGAAGAACAACTTGAGGGGAGAGAGCTTTTGAATAAAGGAACGGTAAGCACTTATGATTTTCAATTCTCTTTTTTGTTGTTAAAAGTGTATACATCTAATGAGTATTTAGAGAGGAGAAAACACTAACTAATTTCATAAACTTTCTACTAAAGTTAAAAACCACTAACAATTTTCTTAATCAAAACACTAAATTTGTTCACAAGACAACGGCTAACAATTCTCCTATAGTTGCTCCATAAGTTAGTAACTTATTCTACCGAGTCAAGTTTATTTGCTCACACATTAAAGGTCATGGAATTGAAGATAGGGTAGTTGCATTTATATTTGGTGTAGTAGTCCTTAGGTTAGATCGGAGCGTTTGTGTTGTTTTATTTAAATTTCTAATCTCTATTTTCATTGTTTTTGCTGATAATGTTGTACTTTAAATGAATTTCTTACCTACAATTAAGTCTACTATGACATCATTTATGAAATATTTCAAAGGAATTTTTCTCCGCATAGTAGACATGTCATGCATCGAGTGGTGACCTTATTCTTTGACATTACAATCATTACAATTTTGATATTAGAACTATTTAAAATTTCTTATAAACTAACAACTTGATATCTAATTATAAAAAATATTTTAACAAAATGTATTATAAATTTCACTTGGGTTAGCCTAATAACAAACCTATTAAATTGAGTTGGATTGAGCCAATCAAATAATAACTTTCGACCAAACTTGAATCAAATTAATGTCGGCCTAAGCACAGAATCATTGAAAAGAGACCTCATTTTAAAACTTTGACATCAATAATTTCTTTCAAATTAGTGTCAACTAGTTTCATATTTTCTATTAACTAAACTTGAATCGAAGATATAAAAAGATATTATCAATGTATTAAAAATCTTCTTTTCTCGAACTCCTCACATAAAATTCTAGATCTGAGTATTGGGTAACAAAACTTAGATTACCTCTTCATTTATACCATCGTCTTTGTTTTATGCACGTTTGGTGTTACGTAGAATGTTGGATAAACAAATCTCGATGATGTCGGTTTTCGTGGCATAGTTCTACACCATACGGACCAACAAAAGAAAATGTTCATGATATAAAGCACATGAAAGTTCACACTCACTTTTATTTAATCAAAGACAACACAACCATCAAACAACAAACACTTGTGAAGCAAACAAAAACAGTTCAGTCTCTGACTAAGGACAAACAAAGCCTTGTGGAATACTTTTCCCACATGAATTTACAACCAAACTAAGAGCAATAGGCACATCAACGGTAACAACACCCAACACATTCGCCTTCAGCGCCGTGCACAAACACAATGCAGCCTCGAGATCGGCCAACCCCTTCAACAAAGTACAACATTTCTTGCTAGGTTTCGCTCCGATCTGCTCAGATATGAGCCCTAGCCAGCTACCGCAAACCCCTAACTTGAGTGTATCTTTTGGGCACTTAGCCTTCGCTATCGGTGTGGTAGCAGGCGATGGCTGAACCTTCGGAGAGCAACCCGGTTTGGCTGATGAAACACAAGCCAAAGCTATGATGTTCAACAAGGCTACAAGAGCCAAAGCCTTTGGAATTCTGAGCCCCATATCCAATATCCAATGTGTGTATAGCAATTGTGTGTTTTGAAGGTGTATTTATGGAGAGATATTAGGGTTTGGCACATGTGAAGTTTGTGGCTTAGAATTTAACTTTAGGGGTTGTAGTGATTGAATGGCATTGGTTACTGCACGCTGTCAGAGGCTATTTTCTCCATTGGCAGACACACCAAATTGTGGCTGCAGATAATTTGAGTGCATGTGAATTGTACAGAAGAACGTTATCCGTATTGGATTTTTTCTCAATGGCATTGGTTAATGCACGTTGTCCGATGCTCAACAAGTTATCTTTCAAGTCTGGTATATAAAATACATCGGTGATTACTTGCACAATCTCATTTACCTTAAATTTTACATTTCTTTACCCATCACAATCGTATTTAGTTGTCACTCAACTTCACAGATCGTTGAAACTTCTCATCAATATGATATAAAAGTTCTTTCTTTCCATACATGTGGTTGCTCTGAGTCAAGAAACCAAATGCCCTTATTTTCTTTTCAGCTTTCTTCTCATCTAAATAGGCTGTTAATAGCATCTCTTCGTTGGTTTCTGCATAATTTGCTCTGTCATTCTCCTTTTTAGGACACTCGTATTGGTAATGTTCTAATCCATGAGAGTGGTAACATTTCACCGTTGATCTTCCATCATGTGTGACTTTTAGAGCTTGTTCTTCCTCACAAACATAGAGACTACTTTGTAACTCATCAATGGTAGGAATCCAAATCATTAGACTCCTCAATCAAACAAACGACATAGTCGAACTTAGAAGGCATAGATCTTAAGATCTTTTCTATGATGTCAATGTTTGTCATCTTCTCTCCATGAACTTTCTTTCTATTGACAATTACAAGGGTTCGAACAAAGTAGTCTGACATTAAGTTTCCCATCTTCATGTGAAAAACCTCCCACTCTTTGCGAAGAGCTTACAATTGTGCACGTTTAATTCGAGTCGTTCCCTAGTACTTCTGTTTCAAGGAGTCCCAAATATCTTTGGCTGTTTCTTTTTCAGAAACGGGACAATCTAAAACTCAATTATAAAATTTATAAAATGTCAAACTCAAAAGGGTGACAAAGCATTTATTAATATTTTATCAAATTTTTAAATCACGATAACAATCAACTTTAAAATAAAATGCTTCAAGACACCCTCGCACGTTAAATTCCCAACAACACAAACAAACTCCTGATTTCAATTATACGAAACAAAATAAACAAATCAAATTAAATGCTATAGATTTCTTTTTTCTTCTTCTTTCATCCCTATTTTTGCTAATTTTACTCCATGTTTTAGCTCTGCTTCATGTAACTTTTTCAAATTAGCGTTAAACATTAACGCTACTTGGAATGTATGAAGCTTTGAGCGTAGATATTCAGACTATACCTCTTGTAACTATGAAGCCTTAGACATATTTAAGTCGTATTGTAGAAAACACATGAAGTCGTGGATGTGGGGTCAGACTAAATTTGGAATGTAAGAAGCCATGGATATTAGTTTTTAGACTACACTGCTTGTAAAGTAAGAAGCCTTGAGTGTTGAGTGTAGGTATTCAGACTATGCCGCTTAGAACGTAAACATGTTGCTTCACTTAAAATATGACATGAGTTTTAACTTAGTTGTCAAACGCACTCATCACCCCTCTTCTTGACACTTGCTATCCTTCATCAGCTTGCATAATCAATTTTTAAGAATCGATTAGTATCGCGATTTCCTCCTATTTATTTGAATTTTCAGAACTTTCTATATATAAATTCAATCAACTTGGTTTCCCCATCAAAGTGGTAGAGTTTTAATCCATCTTTACAAAGACATTTTTCTCGTAATTTATAATCAATTATAAAATGAAATAAATATGTCCAAAGTCGGTCTAAAAACTATAAATCTTACCGTTCTTGACGCATGCCGAAACGCTGACCTCCGATCTAGTTCAACTTTAGCTTCTTTCAATAACTTGTAAAATTCCTCTCGCAACAACATACTAAAATATCAAAATCTAATTAAAAAAGCTCTTGGATTTGGAGGAAAACCGAAACTAAAACTTGAAATCTTACCTCTTGATGTTTCTTGATTCTTGATGGAGTTGGATAATTCAAATGTCCAGATTGGGTCTCCTTAATGTTCTGAGAATCTTTTGTGAACGGTCCATGGTCGGATAACGCCCCCTCGTAGTCGGATGGAAGTATCCCAGTTGCGAAAGTGATGAGCTGATTGGTGATTTATTTAGGGGAATTGTTATTGGTCTTAGCTTGAAGAGAAAGTTTAGAAAATTTGTTAGTGCTTTCTCCCCTATCAATACAGTCACCTACTCTAACAAAAAGAATAAAAAAGCATAGTGCTTAAGGTTCTTAGTACAAAGAAATTCTCTCTTCAAGTTGTTTTTTGTGCTTCAATGATTTGTTTTGGTGTATTTCAATCCAGAGCCAAAACCAACACTTGATATCTGAGCTAGGATGTCAAAACAAATATCTTCAACATAAAAAGTCACTTGAGGTGATGTGACAACGATAAGCCGTGGAAGGGAGAGGAGTATAATGCTTCAGTACCCGTTACTCACAAAGAGTAACTACGCAGTATGGTCGGTAAAAATGCACGTTAACTTAGACTAAAGTGTGAGGGACACCATCAAGCATAGTGATAATATTGAGGAGCGTAAGGACAGGATGACTCTTGCTGCCATCTACCAAGCAGTCTTAGAGGATGTCCTTCTCATATTGGTAGAGGACTCAAGAGAGGTAACGTGGAAGATGCTGCAACCAATGCATGTGGGTGTGGAATGGATCAATGAAGCAATGGTGCATGCCTTGAAGAGTGAGCTCAAGGCTATCTGTATGAAGGATGATGAGTAATAAATGACTTTGTCATGCCATGAAGTTAGTGACGATTGTCACCGGCATCTGTTTGTTAGGTGACAAGGTGGAGAGATTTCCTTGTCAAGATTTTCTTCGAGTTGTCCCCCGATATTCACATTATATACATACATGCACATTCCTTCCACTTTTCTATTTCTTAAGTATAAGGTGTTCTAATCACTTCGCTACAAATTTAGAAAAAAAAATTAAATAAGACTAAATTTGAGAGAGAGAGAATTGGTGTTTTGAAAGGTTCAAGGATGGTTGGCTACTTATATTGTTAGTGGGCCCACCTTTTGGTTTGAGTTGCATGCATGAGGGGTGTCCCATTATCTTACCCAAATTGAATGCCGCCCACATGTACTCCCATTTTTATATCTTTTTTCCCCATAATATTGTCGGTTCTTTTTCCTTCTTATATTATTTCCTCCTTCGTAAAAGTTTTTCCTCACATCTAATCAATTTAAAACAGCTCTATAAAAATTATCCATGACTTCTCATTGGCGAAAGAACGATCGTCGGTAAGAAGAGTCCATCTCGAGTGAAGTACCTCGGTATAAGTGAAAAAGAATTCGAAGGATGAAGGCAAACTGGTTCAAAATTTCGACTAAGGCGAACCAAGTAAGTGACCTTACTATCGGCTCGATCAGAAGACTTGTCTTATGTATGACGGCACGTGCCTAGTTGCCCTTGCACGTATCATTTATGTTTTATGTTATATGATGATATAATCATGTTAAATGATGATATAATGATAATATATGATAATGTGATGATAATATGATAACGTTATATGATGATGTATATAAGATGATGATGAGTCCAGGGAGGGTGCGAACCGCATGGGGATCCACACTCGCACGTGTGGGTTGTGTGTAGAGAAGTATTACACATCCAATTTTGATTAGATTTGAGGCCACCTCCTATGATAATTTTAACGATAAGTCCCTAATCATGAGTTGCATGTGTTTGATTCCCTGACCCCAATAGTGAGGTCACATACTGAGTATTTCTAAGCCGTGTGCTACTTCTATTTCAGGTATAAGCAAGGCATTCTGTACGGCCGACGATAGCATCGCAAGTTAAGACTATGGCACATGCATAGAATAGTGATATTTTATTCCTTATTCTTTAGGTTAGGATAGAGTGTTTTAAATTTTATTATTTATTTATTTCATTTAGTATTTTGTTACGTTGTTTTAAAGATGTTTTCAAACAAGTCCATGACAAGATTTTATAATAAAGTTTTAAATGTTTATTTCCGCATAAAAACATAGGTTATAATTACGATAATAACTTTAGGTTGGTAGAAATCTAAAGTCGTTACATTTAGATAAACTATTCATTTTTTTTTTGTTACATAACGACCTGTCTTTTATACATAACATTCTAAAGTCTGTACTAAAACATGTGGAATAAACACCTCACGTAGAATACGTTTATAAATCAAAGGAAAATGTTTTGAATTCATAACAAGAGAACAAACTAACCTAACATTTAAAAATTTAAGGTCTCGTTAAAGCGTTAAAACCTTAATCGATAATTTAACACAAAATCTAACATAAAATATGTAATGACCTACTTTTCGAAAACCCTAGACTAACCCGAGTTCATTATTATAGCATGCTCACATCATTTAAAGTAGAAGAATAAAAAATGCATGTGTATAGTCAAATTGCAAAAAGAATAGTGGTCGGTTTCCTTGGGGGTGGTTGGGCTTCATTAGCTCGATTGACTTTTTAGATAATTTTGGATCATCCCATAATAAAGCATAAAAAAGTCAATATAGCTTACTATTTTAGACAAGTTATAATATTTAACAATGTTTAGGATAATTAAGTTAGTTGGCTCCACGAACAATCTCTTCGCTCAATTTTTTACAAGAATGGAATATAATAGCTAAATTTTAATTTTAGGTAAGCTGAACATAGGAACGATAAGCTCGGGTATGTTTAGGAGTTCCAAGTTAAGCCTAAAACTTTAAGTGGATTCACTCTCTAGGTACATCATGTCATTAGTTAAATTAAGGAAATAGGTGATAATCATTATCAATTTTGATTTTTTTAAAAGATATTTATAACGACACTAGATTTCTATTAACCTAAAATTACTACCGTCATTATAGTCTATGCTCTTATGCAGAATTAACATTTGAAATTCATCTTAAAATATTGTCATGGACTTGCATGTTTGAAAACATTTTTAAAACATAAAGAAATAATAAATAAAGTACGTAAAATATTAAAGGTAAAGAACATCATATATAACCTAAGACTAAGAAAATAAAATATCACTATCCTATGCACATGTCATGGTCTCTAATTGTGATGTCGTCCATGGGTGCCCTACCTTTACCTGAAATAGAAGTAGCACATGGCTTGAATATTTTAAAAATACTTAGTAAGTGACCCACTATTGGGGTCAGGGAATGCAAACACATGCAACTCATGATCTAGAAATCTATTGTTAAAATCATCATAAGTGGCCTAAGTCCGGACAAATTGGATGTGTAGTACTTCTCTACACACAACCCACGCATGCGAGCGTAGATCTCCAGGCGGTTGCACCCCCTAGACCCAACATAGTCGAGTTAACTGTTTATAGCGACGTTCGGAGCTCAGCAAACCCCTGAGTGTCATGCGAGGCATGATCATTTCATCATCGTGTGCGCATCCGTACTCATCATCATAAATGAGAAAGTAACCCGATGTATATGTACACACAAAATGCATAAGGTCCCTATAGTTTTCATTTTTTAATTGTGCTTATCACACAACCTTCCTATATATCATTCACACATTACCTTAGGTAACATTCTTGTATTGGTCTTCATACGTTAATTATCATTAACATCAATTAGGGTTGTGCCTTAGAAAATTCGTCGTCATAATGCATAATAACAATTAATACATGGGCATCATCTTAATACGAAATATCATCATATTAAGTCATCTCATCATCATACATCTTACATTATCATGTTGTCATGCATCCTCATCATCATGTCATCATATCATGTACATCATCAAATCATCATATAACGCCATCACATCATCATCACATCATCATGTAGCGTAAAACATAAATGACACATGAAAGGGCCACTGAACATGTGTCGTCATACATAAAAAAAAGTCTTCTCGAGCCGATAGAAGGTCACTTACCTGATTAACTTAAACTATGGTCACTAATTTATCCTTAATGAAGGTTTAATTTCGTCATTTGAAATTCAAGTCAAGCCCATGACATCAATTTTTTATATTTACATTTTAAACAATAATTTAATATCGGTTTGAAATAATTTATAGTATTTTTCTTAACATTCATAAATAAAAATGGATAGAAAAATAGATTACAATAAAATGATTACCCACATGATAGCACTTCATAGACAAAATGATTACCCTCAATAAATTTAGACCAAAACATATTTCAAATTAATCCTCAAAACATTCGGTTTGTTTGTGTTTATGTCTTTTATACTTTTTAAATGTTTAAAATTCTTTATTGTATTTTATTTTATTTATTTATTATTATTGTTTTCAATAAAGCTTACAAATCCGACATCCACACCGCCTCCAAAAAAATAATATATAACCCTGTCACCACATTATCCATTTTCCAAATAATTCAATGTAAAATAATGTAAAACCCAAATTATTACTTTTTCTAATCATTCTTAAACCTATAAATTACATTAAAATATTTTGGGATCAAACAAAAAAAATCATTTTAAAATATTCTATAAAATAGATTCAATTAAATTTTTTAACCTAATAAATATCTCAACTTTCAAATTTATATTTATTTTATCTTGAAATTTTAAAAATTATTAAACTTTTAAATTTTCAATTAAATTTTCTATCTACATCTTTTAAAATTCACAAATTTACCAAAGTTATATTATTATTATTATTTTATTTAATTAGTCCATTTTAAACATTTTTAATATTTTAAAGTTTAATAATATAAAAATTGGAAGTAATACGAACTTAAAAATTTGAAAATTACAAGCTTAGTCCTCAACTTTTTACATTTTTAATTTCCATTTTATATTTAATAAATTTCTAAAAAAAAAAAATTATTTTCGTATCTAATAAATTTTTTACTCAAATTTTTAATTTTGTGATCGGTAGATATTCATTATTTTTAGATTAAATATAAAATTAAAACCTAAACCATTTATTAAACATAAAATAAAAAAAAAATATATATATATATATTAAACCGTCTTATTGGATATATTTTAAAACTTTTCAACTTTTGAAAACGAAGGCATGTGGTGTTGTTTTAACACTTTTACTAAAATGCCCCCAACCATACGTTTTTTTTAATAAATAAATCAATTAAAGAAAAACTAAATTAGGCAGTTTTACCTTTGACCTTCTCGTCAGTGTTCTGCACTTTGAAACTGTCGTAAGCCAGATAGGATAGCCCACAGAGCCTCCACACTCCCCACGCGCTAACTTCGCACGTGTTCTGCACTTTCCCAGTTATGATTATGTTAGATCATAAACGGCTAATTATGTTATATTGATCTTAGAACCTAGATTTCGATTCCATAGAATATTAGGTTGACCAGGTATCTCGTAAGGATAATTAGGGCATAACTCCTATTATGAACTAGCTACGAAGGGTTAGGGTCTAATTGATACATAGAGTTAAGTTGTCAACCAAACGAAATCCCAAAAGTGATAGAGGGTATACTATTGAGGTAGCTATGGTTGTGCCTAGTGTGGAACTATGGTCATATACTGTTATACCCGAGTGGGGGTGTGAACAGGCAACTTATTGTCTTAGCTTGGAAAGGTGATATGTCAAGTAGTTAACGGTTCCTAAGACAGGTAGTTTACTATTGTAACTCGAGGAGGATGTACAAACAGATAGATTATTGTTTCCACCTAAAAAGGCGATACAATAGGTAGTTTACTAATCTTATGGGTAGGGAATGGTTGCCCGACACCATTAGGGAGAACCTTTCAGATAGAACCTAGTAGGCAGACACATGTGGAGTACGGTTACTGTTTTAAGAGAAAAGGGTTACCACATACTTATGAGATTTACCCTTGGCATTTTCCTATGGGCCACAGGGGCTCGAGGCACAATTAGCACAAAGTTGATGAGGGACCTAAGAAAATGAAAAACATAGAGCTAAGAGTATCGAAAACCTTTAAGTTATGAATCAATACGGAAATAAAATGATAGGTCTCATTCACGATGGTATGTGTTTGCATCTAACCCCAATAGTGAAATCATTTACTTGAGTATTTCTTAAAATACTCAAACCACGTGCTACCTTTATTTCAAGTAAAAGCAAGTAGAGACTATGACACATGCTTAAAATAGTTGTGTTTAATTTCTTAGACTTTAGGTTAGAGTAGGGTATTTTTACTTAATGTTTATTTATTTTGTTTAGTACTTGGTTATGTTGTTTTAAACATGTTTTCGAATGTATAAGCCCGTGACAGTATTTTATGTTGAAGTTTCAAATGATTATTTTCGCACAAATGAGTACTTTATGCATACAATAGCAAATTTAGGTTAAATAGGTTGTTACAGGAACTCTTAAAGCCCTAGGTATAGGCATGCACGCTATCATAGGGGACACATGAAATTTCAAACATAGTTCAGGATCAATATGTTCGTTGACCATAGGACTCCACAAGTCTTCCAAAGAAGTGTCTAAGGGACAAGAAATAAGAACCATGAACTAAGAACCAAGTAAAAATCAAGAACCCAAAACCTCAAAATCAAGGTCCTTGGTTCAAAACTAAAAACTTAAGAACTCAGAATCTTAGACCAAGATTCTCAACGTAAAAACACGTATGTACTAAGAACTCATGACTAGAACCTGAGGACCGAGGTTCTTAGAACAAAAACCAACACATGTATCATGATCAAGAAAATAGTGGTACTCTAGCATCTAGTATGGACACGATTAAAAGCTTACAATTAGATTACTTATTGTGTCTTGGACTCACTCTATATTTTCCATGTGTTTCATGTGAACAAGGACGGGAATTTGGTGCCATAGAGAGTCAAGCCTAGAGAACTAGAACCTCCACTATTGTTGTATCAATTTTCGTCATTTGATTAGACTCTAAATGAACAACCCCATATCTTTTTCCTTCACAGACATCTAGTTTGTACTATAGGGCAAGCCTTGGATGTAGAATCAGACTACATCGCTTATAACATATGAAGCCTTGGATGTAGGTTTTCAGAATGTATCATAGGACAATCCCTAGATGCAGGTTCAAACTACGTCACTTGGAATGCATGTGAAGCATTGAATGTAAGTTCAGACTGTGTCAGTTGGAACGTATGAAGTCATGAACACAAGTTATCAGGTTCATGACTAGTACCGTAAATCATAAAGGGAGTGTTTTGAAACTTTATTTTGATGTAATATAAGTATATTGTATATTATGTTTTAAATTCTATTTGTTTTACGTTGCCATCTTTTTACATCATTGAATAAGCCAAAGTCAAGACGTTGAGACTGTGCCTTATAGTAATGGTCCGTGATTTGATGCGTCGAAAAATGGGTCGTTGTATTAGCATCAATCGATGTTGATTTCATCAAAGAGCTTAAACAATGAACTCCTTTTAAGTTCCCAAGATTATGGATAGAATGATTTAGTAGAGTTGAGGTAGACAATATCTTTTCGTAAAATTTATTATAACACCATTTTCATGTCGTATAATTTCAAATTTCTAAATCCAATGTAACTCGACTACGACGGATGCTTATTGGACGGATTGATCTAAGCAAAGATATTTTTAAAATAATAGTTTGAATAATATTTTTAAATTTATAAAAAAAATTAAAATATCTTTGGAATGAAACCCGACTATATTATTTTAAAAATATCTTTAAACTTTTAAAAATATTTTAAAAAAAAAGTTAAAATAGTATTATCTATAAAAGAAAAATCATAAAATTTTAAAATCAGAATTAATATGGATAAAATCGGTCTGTTTATACCTCATAAATTATTCTCCTATTTAAAATTATTTTTTTGTGTTTAATTAAGATACTAATAAAAAAGTTTACGGGTATTTTTAAAATATATATATATATATTTTTTTTTGTAAAGTAAGGTATTTTTAAGTCATTAAAAAAATTTAAAGATATTTTTAAAATAAATTATTAATTGTTTTCATTATTTTTAAAAAATTTGTAAGTGAGTGAAAATACAAAGTTATTTAAAAAATAAAAATAAACATTTTAAAATGGGTTAGGTTAAAAGAGAATAAATCTACAAATAAGTATTTTGAATGTTTTTGAATTAAAATAAAATAATCCCACCTCGAGAATCAAAATTTGGACATAAACCTAATCAATATCATAAATGAATCAAAATAATTTAAAAATGTTATAAAAAAAAGGTTATAAAAATAGTATTAACCTATAAGATTAATTATTTAGAAGTTGAAAATATATTGAATTATTTTCATTAAAATACGATAAGTAAATAAATATTTAAGAAAAATTAAAAGCTTTGGAACTATACATAAATACAAAATTTAAGGATTATGTTTAATTCTTTAATCTTTATTGTTTCATATAGTGTCGACATATTCAGAATTTTAAAATTATTTTACTCATTAAATAAATAAAATAAAATTTATATTTAATTTAAAAATAAATAAATAATAGAGAGAGAGAGATAGAGAGAGAGAGGTAAAGTCTATCCGATTGAGACCCTCTGCAAACTCCCTTCTTCCACGTTAACATTTAATATTTACAATAAAATAATTAAAAATAAAATAAAAAAGCTAGAGAGAGAAAGAGGGGGAGAGAGAGAGAGAGAGAGAGAGAGGCACTTTACCACTTTTATATGTTGCACGCATCCATGGCAGAGAACAGAAGGAACCCCAAAGTTCACAAGCAAACTCTTCTTCCTTCTTCATACCAAACAAGAACAACAAGAACAACAAGAACAGGAACAAGATCAGCCCAGCAGGAACCAACATTTGAAGGTTTATTATCAACAATTTCTTCTAATTTTAACTCCCTTTTTGTTAATTTCTTCATCTCTCTGATTTTTGTTTCATTTTTTGGGGTTTAGATCTTGCAATCTCATGCTCTGTTTGATTGGGTTTGGTTCGTATGATTATTACTTCTGGGTTCTTCCTAGATGAAGGCCATGTCCTTACCCTTGTCTTTTGAAGACATTCGTTCAAATGGGGTATTGAATTTCACTTCTCTCTCCGATTCTCCGCCGCCGCCTCCACAACTCCGCCGTCACAACTGGAGTTGTGGCACTGATAGTACCAATCTGCTCAAAGATATTTGCTATGTGGGTGCTGCTGAACCCACCTCTGTTCTCGACACTCGAAGAAGCCCAAGCCCTCCCACTTCCTCTTCCACACTGTCTTCGTCTTTCGGCGGCGGTGGTGGTGGTAACGCCTCCACCGACACTGCAGTGGTTGCGCCCCCATCTTCTCTCACTCAAAACCCTTCTCCTTTAGACAAATGCGGCGGCGGCGGCGGTGGTGGCGCCCTTGGAATTGATGATTGGGAAAGTGTTTTGCCGGAATCCCCTGGCCATGGTCCCTCCGTTCTTGGGTTAATTATGAGTGATGTTGAAGACCCATCTCTGGGATTGAATAAGCTACTGCAGAGCGGAGGCGGCAGCGGCGGCGGTGGTGGTTCTCATCTGGACTTGGACTTTTCCGGTGTCGATCATGGTTTCGTCTTCGAACCGAATACTCTCGCCGGAGAATCTATTGTAGACCCATCTTGCAACGATTTCCATAACGGGAGACTGTTTCCTGGCGTGTTTCAGAATCAGAATCAAATGATGGAAGCGATTGATGAGAAGCCACAGATTTTCAATTCTCCCCAAGTTATGATGAATCAAAATCAAACCCAGTTCACTCAGAATCCGGCTCTGTTTATGCCTCTGCCTTATGGCTCCCCTGTTCAAGATCACCATCAAAACCACCACCACCACAATCTGCTGGTTCCGCCGCCTGCTAAACGGTTCAATTCGGGTTCAATTGGGGCTAATTATCAAGAAATTATGAATCGTAGACAGCAACAGGCACAACAAGTTCAAGTTCAGATGTTTGCTCAGCAGCAGAGGGCATCAATAGCAGCAGCTATGGCAAAACAGAAAATGGTGGATGAAGAAATAGCAAATCAACAGCTCCAACAAGCCATTTCCGACCAGCTATTCAAAGCCATAGAGGTAATCGAAACAGGGAATTCTGTACTCGCGCAAGGGATATTGGCGCGGCTCAATCATCATCTCTCTTCCCCCATCGGGAAGCCCTTTCAAAGGGCTGCATTCTACTTCAAGGAGGCGTTGCAGTCACTCCTTCAAAACCCTTCAAATCCATCCTCCAATGTCATCTCCTCCCCTTATAGCATCATTTTCAAGATTGCTGCTTACAAATCCTTCTCTGAGCTCTCCCCTGTTCTTCAGTTCGCTAATTTCACCTCTAACCAAGCCCTCCTCGAGGCCTTCAATGGCTTCAATCGACTTCACATAATCGATTTCGATATCGGATACGGCGGGCAATGGGCTTCTTTGATGCAGGAGCTTGCCTTGAGGAATGGCAGTGGGTGTCTCAAAATCACAGCCTTTGCTTCGACTTCCACACATGACGAATTTGAGCTTGGTTTTACCCAAGAAAACCTGAAGAATTTCGCTAATGATCTTGGTATTGGGTTTGAGCTAGAAATTCTTAACATGGAGTCTTTGAATTCTGGTTCATGGCCATTGCCACTAAATGTTACAGAAAATGAGGCGATTGCGGTGAATCTCCCTGTTGGTTCGTTCTTCAACGACGCACTCCCATTGCCGATGGTTCTCCGTTTCGTGAAGCATCTATGCCCAAAAATCGTTGTATGTGTTAACCGAGGGGGGAACCGAATGGATGTGGCGTTCCCCCAACGTGTAATCAATGCGCTGCATTGTTATTCAGGGTTGCTTGAATCAATGGATGCAGTGACTGTGAATATGGATACCCAAATGAAGATGGAGAGGTATCTACTGCAACCCGGCATCGAGAAGCTGGTGAGGAGTGGTGAGGCTTGGAAGGAAAGGCTGCCTCCATGGAGATCTCTGTTTTTATCATCCGGATTCTCCCCATTGACATTCAGTAACTTCACGGAGTCGCAGGCCGATTGTTTGGTGCAGCGAACGCCGGTGCAGGGATTTCACGTCGAGAAGAGACAGTCGTCGCTTGTTTTATGCTGGCAGCGAAAGGAGCTCGTGTCGGTCTCCGCTTGGAGGTGTTCATAGGATCATTTGTCTCGGTTTTAGTTGTATGATGATCATCAAAATTGCCGGGTTTTTTTTTTAATTTTTTTCTTATCCATTTGGTTATGGTTCAACAACAACGGTTGCTAATTGTGTATGTGCTATTTGCTCTAATCACGACTCTCTATAATAGTATGATATTGTCCGTTCTGACCACAAGCTTTTAAGGCTTTCCTTTAGCTACCCAAAACGGCTCGTACCACTAAATTAACTAAATTGAAATTTGCTTCAAAATGAAATTAAAATTGAAAAGGCCGTACGCCATCATAAGTACGAAAAAAACCCGATCAGACGACTGTGACGGCGGGGGCACCATCCATCTCCGAGAACGACATCTCCATCAAGCTCCAAGCCACGTGTATGGTTGATGCGTGACTTTGACCGGCGCTTCCCCCACAGTCATCTGTCCTCTATATTATTTAGTATTTATTTATTTAATTGTTTGTGGGGCCCACAACTGTAATGTTGCCGTCGTCTGAATCTGATCAGCAAGCCAATGAGGACCGTGGGATGGAAGGCCCAACGTGGAAGCTCAGCCGTGTGATTGAAGTAATCAAAGTGTCAATAATTCAGTTCTTTACTAACTGATTTTATTATTTATAATGTACATAAAAATATTTAATTAAAAAATTAAAGATTTATAAATCACTAATTATATTTTAATGGATTTTAAAATATTAATTAGCTCTATATTAATTAACCGACCATATTGACTATCTCCAAATCATTAGCCTACTAATATTTTAAATTTCAATTATTAAATTTATTAGTATATACAATTATATAAGGCAAATTGAAATGCACCCATTTTATTTATTTATCAGTCAAACCCTTATTAAATTTTGCATATTTATACCGGTGTTAAGACATATAAGGAAAGTAGAACATAGTACCTGTTATAAAGGTGTTAAGACCTTTGTTTAGCAGACGTGTTTTTAAAATTTTTAGACTGATAGTGAAAGTGTTAGAGTATATATGTTTCGATTTTGAATATATATGTTTTGGAGTAAATTGAAAGTTTAAGAAGTAAAAGATTTATAGTTGGGATTGTGTTTGATTTGTTCATAAGTAAAACCACTTTGTTGAAGCTTTTGTTGTTCTTTTACCTTTATCCTTCTCTCTTTTCTTTTCCAATCCTCAAAGAATGAAAAGAAAAGAAAAGAAAAAGGAAACAAAATACCTTTCTTTTCACTTGGGGAACATAGATTCTAATTTCCAAGATGGGAATTTCATGTTTATATTTATATGCTATGAATGAAATGAATTTATAAGAGATTATGCATGCATATTTATCGAGTATAATAGTATAATATGTGAGAAATGAATATGAATGAGAGTTGTCTTGCATGATTTATTTACAATGAAAAATTATGAGGACCTGATGCATATTTGTATGTTCATGTGTATTGGGATACTTTCTCTTTATGATGAGTATGGACGCGTACACTATGAGATGGAAATAATCATCATCTTTCTCATGATGCTACGATGGTCACTATTCTCTTCGAGTGTCGTGTGTAGAGAAGTATTACACATTCAATCTGTCCAAACTAGAAAGTCACCTAAGAGAAGACAACTTTAAATGATAGATCACATTCATGTTGCATGTGTTTGCATTCCTTGACCTCAATCGTGAGGTTGCTTGCTGAGTATTTCTTAAAATACTCAAATTTTGTGCTATTCTTATATTTCAAGTAAAAGTAAGACACCTCTGTACGGTTGACGGCAGCGTCACATTAAAGACCATGAAACTTGTGTCATGGTAGTTTCATTTTATTTTCGTAGATCTTAGGTTAGATGAGGACATCCTTTTTAATTTCTCTTTGATTTATTTATATTACACATTGGTTATTTCATTGTATTGTTTTAAGACTTTTAAGGCAAACCTATAACTCCATAGAATCATTTTATGAATGATTTTAAATGAATGTGTCTACATAAAAAAAAGGTCACGTCATGCATATTGTAGCGTCTTTACTTCAATAGAAAATTAGGATCGTTATAATTCTTTAGTCTCACCCGAAAATTTTCTTTTTCAATAAGGTTTTAAAAAGTGAATTGTGAAGTCATTTTCAATTTTGAAGAATATCTTTTATCTGTATGTGCTTGAAATCGTGCAAAACTTGCTGTCAATGACATTGATATTGATGCAAAGCCCCATGAACCTTTAGCTTCAGTTACTTTCATTTAGCATATGAGAAAGTGACCTTTCTCTTCTCTTCTCTTCTCTTCTCTTCCTCTTCCCAAAAAACCAACCAAATCTCGAGCATTATTTCATGTTAAGTCATACAATCATACACAATCTTATGATGTCATCTCACTTTTACTCGTCGTTTTGAGTCGTAAATCGAGCCGAAGAACAAGCAAAAAAAGGAAGAAAAAAAAGTGGGTTTTCTTTTATTATTCTCTCCCAAAAACCCAAATTCAAAATTGATGTACACAAAGCCATTGTTGGAAGAAAGTAGATTCCAAGAAAGAGAGAGAGGCCAAAATATAAAAGTTGAACCATTTGCTTTTGTTAAATGCAAAATGAACTTTAATTTGTTTAGCAATTATCACATTATGATACCAAAAAGGAAGGACTTTTGTAATGGAGAAGCCTCCTAGGAGTGAGGGATTCAGGTAAAGATATGGTAAAGTGTGAGAGACAGACAGAGATTTGGCAGCTTTAGGAGTCTCCGAAAAATGAAAGAAACAAACAAAGCTCTCTTAGTTGAGTTGTACTAATGACTTGTCAAATCCCCTTAATATCATTTTTTTTTCTTAAGAAAAAGAAAGACAAAAGGGTTTTGATTTTGTGGTTTTAAGAATATTAAAAGTTGAGAAACTTTAACCACAAAATCAACCAAAGTGTGTTGTTTTTGTATTTTTCATGTCAATTGAGAAACCCATTTACAAAGCATTGGGGTTTGGTTAAAAAGAATCCTATTCTTTTTCCCTTTACTTATTTTACATATCTTTTATACACGCTCTTTATATTTCTAAGTCAGCTTCGAAAATGTTTATTATTGAATTATTGAACGAGAATATCTCACTTTTGTGTATTACATGAAATTAAACGTGAATATATTAAATTTAAAAGGAATAATGAAAAGGGTTAAGCTAAACGAGATATATAAATATGATTTTAATAAAAGAGGATTAGATCACGATCTCGATAATACGAGCGTAAGAAAGTATAATGTAAAAGTGGGTTAGGGAAAGCCTTTGGAAAAAAGGAAAATGGTGAAATATATGTACGTGGGTGCATGCTCGTGTGCGTGTAGAAAGAAAAAGTTAGGGTTTCGGGAGATAAAATAATTCGCCTCTCTCGCTTTTATTATTATTATTATTAAAACTTTAATAGATGCTTGGCCACACCATACCTTTCTCTCTTTCTTTTAGGTTAGAGTCAGCTTAGAAACAACGCGTTGTTAGCATTTTTGTTTTAAAGTTTTGTTGAAAAAGTTATAAATATACGAAAACCCAAAAGTAAACACTCATATGATTAGGAAAGGCCAATAATTGTAGGCCCTCTCTCTTCTACATCTGTCTTTGTTTTTGGAATTTTTAATGAATACTGTTTTGTTTTATTATTATATGGTGGAGTTTTGGCTCCACAACACTTTTGCATGGCTGAGTTGGCAACACTCTATTTCATGTTTTTTTTTTTTTTTTTTTTTTGTCTTATTTTTAATGAAAAAGTAAACTCATTCGATTTAGTTTGGTTTGGTTTTGGTTTTTTCGGTCTCTTTTCCATATAATTGTACTTCTTTCTTAATAGAATCGTAATCTTTTAAGTCTTATATGCGTAAGAGATTGAAAAGAGAGATTTTTTAGTCGATTGATTTTTTGAAAACTCGGTCGTTTTCGGTTTATGGAAGGTTTTATTTGAATAGAAAGATGAATATGTTAGGGTATGGAATTTTGTGGTTGACCCAAGAGAGGTAGAGAGAAAGAGGGCAAATTAAAAGAGTTGATTAAGCAACCAACTTAGTGTGAGGGCATGTGTTTAGGAATGGAGGGTGGGTTTGGCAAATGATTGGTGGAATTTTAATTTGGTTTACATTAATTCAGCTATCAGACACAACATTGACTTTGTTTATAATTTTGGGTCTCTTAAAAATATATGTTGGGTCCCTTAAACCCTTATGATTAAACATAATGTTTGATAATACAATTATATGTTTCAACATGGAAGGGTAAAAGAAGAATCATTATTTTGATCAATCTCATTCACGTGCATTTTAAAAAATTATGTTGATGTAAGGATCCAAAAAAAAAAATATATTAAATTTAAAAGGAATAATGAAAAGGGTTAAGCTAAACGAGATATATAAATATGATTTTAATAAAAGAGGATTAGATCACGATCTCGATAATACGAGCGTAAGAAAGTATAATGTAAAAGTGGGTTAGGGAAAGCCTTTGGAAAAAAGGAAAATGGTGAAATATATGTACGTGGGTGCATGCTCGTGTGCGTGTAGAAAGAAAAAGTTAGGGTTTCGGGAGATAAAATAATTCGCCTCTCTCGCTTTTATTATTATTATTATTAAAACTTTAATAGATGCTTGGCCACACCATACCTTTCTCTCTTTCTTTTAGGTTAGAGTCAGCTTAGAAACAACGCGTTGTTAGCATTTTTGTTTTAAAGTTTTGTTGAAAAAGTTATAAATATACGAAAACCCAAAAGTAAACACTCATATGATTAGGAAAGGCCAATAATTGTAGGCCCTCTCTCTTCTACATCTGTCTTTGTTTTTGGAATTTTTAATGAATACTGTTTTGTTTTANTTGGGTCTCTTAAAAATATATGTTGGGTCCCTTAAACCCTTATGATTAAACATAATGTTTGATAATACAATTATATGTTTCAACATGGAAGGGTAAAAGAAGAATCATTATTTTGATCAATCTCATTCACGTGCATTTTAAAAAATTATGTTGATGTAAGGATCCNTTCGATTTTACGCCCTCTTTTACTGTTTTATACCCTATGTTTCTTCCTCACCCTACACGTTTTTTCCAACGCCAAGAATATGCCAATGACCTTCAACCACACCTCACAGAATCCACCTGCAAAGAAAAATAACATGATACAGAGGGAAAACGAGGGAGAAGAAGAAAAGAGGGTTGAGTTACCCCACATGAGCACGATGCCAACAACCACCCATTGAGACTCATGATGTCGTATAGTGTAGATAACACCATGGAAGAGAGGACTAACAAGCTACGGAACACCATGATGCACACGAGTGATTACTACTGAACAGTGTTGTAGCTTTGCCAATCAAGAGGATAAACTGATTGCTAGTGCAACTCCTTGCGCAGGTACGGAGGGAGATGAAGGGGTATATTAGAAAAAAGAATGAATGTGGAGGTTGTGTCACGAAAATGATGTAAAGATCAAAACTACAGGGGGACCTCATGCATTTTGTGTGCGCATACCATGACACAACGCATAGGGTAGTTGAAGTTTTAAAGGTTTAATTCTGCACATGAAATTAGATGATAACGACGGTAGAAACTTTAAGTAAGTAGAAATTTAGGATCGTTACAGTTGATCTCTTATATTTTAGTAAAACATTACTCATTCCTATCACAGTGATCGAATATGAACCTTAACGAAACATTGATATATATAGATTCATTATTTTATATCATTACCAAATGTACTCGAACATTTACTAATTTGTTAGTTAGGCTAAAGAGTTGACCTAAAATTTAGGTTAGATGCATGTTAATCGAAATGGGGTGAAGTTTGGTAATGGGTTCGCATATTGGTTGAAAAGTAATGATTGTTAGTTCAAGAAGTCAACGTAGTGAAGCCAAAATGGGCAACGAATCAGTACTTATTTGTAAGCGTCTGACAGCAAATTGTTAAAAAAAAGAAAAGAGTTTGTATGTTTTGATTAAGGAGTTGACTAAAACAATAATATATGAATAAAAAATTGAAGTAAAAGGGACAAAGCATGAACATGCAAACTCAACATCAAACTCATTGTCAAAGCCAACTATTGATTATGGAGCACGGAATGGTGGGTACAAATCCATTAAAATACCTCCTGAAATTGACATGTACCTAGCCTCTCACGTTGACATTGCATTGCTGGCCTCCTATGTGGCCACTACTATTCATATCATGGCATGGAATGACTCTCACATTCGGGTCGTTGTGGGGTCTACTCCAACCGTAGGCGCCACTTGATGTGGCGTTGCTAGGTCAGTTTGAGTTATGAATTCTTAAAAAATCGGACTTCTTCTACCCCTGTCTCGGGAGGTCCTTCTCCTCAAAATCCACTTCTACGTCTACTAAGTGACATGATTTATAACCCTCAACACATAAACGTACTATACATAGCATTATATCACACATAGTTCAATCATCAATAGCATTCTACATAACCATTTATTATCTTTCATATGATGTACCTAATGATGATGGTGCATCAGCGGTGGGGCAATAAAAACACGTTGAGCCTACCTCGTAGGATGGTTTACAGAATCTATATTCTATAAGCCTAGAGCTATGATATCAACTATAATGACCCTAATCTAATAGCCTATGTTTCTTCAACTTTCTATCCCATTTATGATTCTCATTCTTAACATATGATGTACCTAATGATGATGGTGCATCAGCGGTGGGGCAATAAAAACACGTTGAGCCTACCTCGTAGGATAGTTTACAGAATCTATATTCTATAAGCCTAGAGCTATGATATCAACTATAATGACCCTAATCTATAAGCCTATGTTTCTTCGACTTTCTATCCCATTTATGATTCTCATTCTTAACATGGTATCAAAGTTTCTCATTCTTAACATGGTATCAGAGCAGGAGACAGGAAGAACAGAAGAAAAGTGACAGAGATCGTATTAGAGCACCGATCTTGGTGTTCTTAAATATCAAAATTTCCTTTATGGCAAAATCAGTCAAATCCAACTTCAAAACTTCGGATGTTTACTTAACCGACCTTTATTATATTCATGACTCTGATCAGCCAAGATATTCCCTTTGCCCCAATCAAGTAAATTCATTTATGCATAAACCAAAAAGCAGTTCTTCAAGTTCTGAGATACATTAGAAGCGGTCTACTTTTGAGTTTTCCATCTTTTTGGGAAATTCAATAATTTTTCCCCTTATTTTCAAGACTTTCAATCTCACTTCTGTTTCTCATTTTTAACATTAACATGTTATTAGACTAACGTTATTTCCCACATGTGTTTGAGATTTGAAATTGTGAATATAGGATTATAAATGTCTATTTTAGATATTATATTTCTAGCTTTTATCAATTTTCATTTTTGTACTTTACTTTTATTAAGTTTTTGATTTAATTTTAATTAGAAAATTAAGCTAAAAAAAACAAAAATGAAGAAAAATTTAAAATACAAAGATTAAAATAAAACAAAAAATATACAAACTTAAACCTTTATAATAAAAGCAAATTGATTTAAACTAAAATTATAATGGAGGAAGTCCATAACCTTAACAAAATAACTCTAGATCTCCCTACACAACAAAGACTTTATCATAAAAATAAATGATAATGTCATGGTCAACTATTATGGTCAACTGTCCATCAAAACTTAATAGGGTCAACTAAACAAAACNAAAAAAAAAAAAAAAAAAAAAAAAAAAAAAAAAAAAAAAAAAAAAACTGCAAATTGCTGTCGACAATAATAATCAAATTGAAACTAACGTGTGACAACATGAATGGAAATGTTCTTATTGCGTAGTTTCTTGGCCAAGGATCTATACAGATTGAAAGTGCTTCGTATTCTATGACATGTATGGGATTTAGCGTGTACCCTTGCTGCATGAAAACATAAAATACATTACTTCGTTTCTTGGCTAAGGATCTTTATAGGCTTTTCTTCCTAAATCAAATCTTCTCGTAATGAAAGTGTTTTGTATTTTTGACGTGTGTGGGATTCGGCGTGTACTTTTTCAATATGAAAACATGAAATACATTGTGCATGACAGAAAGGCTCGATGAGAGTGCTACTCTATACACCCGTTGTTCAATTCTTTCTAAGATTTCGAAAGGACCAATGATTTTAGGGCTCAACTTGCCCTTCTTTCCAAATTCGAGCACCCCTCTCGTAAGTGCTATCTTTAGAAACACCTAATCTCCAGAACGAACTAGACTTTTAGTTCAATTTCTCATATTGTTGCTTTTATAACTTGAACTAGTTTCGGACCACTTACTTCTTTTCATGGCACAAAGAACTGCCACCATTTCCTCTATGATATCTTCAAAGGTGTCATCTAACTTATCTTCTGTCATCTACTCCTTGTAGTTAAATTCTAACAAGTGCCAGTACTCATCTTACCTGCCTGCAACATTTAAAATACATGTTTTAAATTACTCGATTTAATCTCCCAATCTAACCGTCGATCAGTGAATAGAAGGTCATGCTTGAACTTGAATTGTGTTCTTGAAGTGGTAAGGAGTCGTGCTTGAACTTGAATTGTGTTTTTAAAGTGGTAAGGAATCACTACCAAGAAAAGTAAGATTCATATTACTTTGTTAATCAAATATTTTAAGACAAGAACACTTATTTGAGATTCGAATCACTCCACAAGCAAAATCGATCATGTCAAGCCTGCATGATTCTAAATATGCAACCTAGACTACCTACCATTTTAAAAACTTAACCCTTCAACTAAAAGAAAGAAAGCACAAATACTCTTTTACTACAGTTTCCAAGTCTACTTTACAATGATAAGATACATGTCTTTATTATCCTTATAACGAAAACCCTTGGCCTTCCATGAGGTGTTGCAAGAGTCGTAAACTTCATATTTTATAATTATAATTAACCACGGTGTAAATGTAACTTTAAAATAAATAAAAGTCTTAAAATACATTAAAGAAATATCAACTTTAGATACTCATTCACTCAAAATAATTTGTAACCATCCATAAATGAAGTTTGATTCTTTTTAATCTCGCATGAATTGTAATATCTTGTGATAATTTGAATATTTTCTTCGCATCTTCCATGAAATTTATATGGCATGATTGATGTCTTGGTTCATATCACAAATCCAGTAAAAGATTAACCTAGCTTCTTAGTCCCTGATAAGATAAGGAAATCAATACAAGAGGAATAAGATTCGGATTACCTTGTTGATCGAATATCTCAAGGCAAGAACATTGTTTGAGATTCGAATCACTCCACAAGCAAGATCGATCATGTCTAGCTTGAATGATTTTTGTTGATCAAATATCTCAACACTTGTTTGAGACTCGAATCACTCCACAAGCAAGATTGATCATGTCGAGCTTGAATGATTCTACATGCAACCTAAACTACATAGAATTGCAAAGAAACTTAGCCATTGGCTAAAGAAAAGCACAAATGCTTCTTTTACTATATTTTCCAAGTCAGCTTACAAATACAACATACATGGCTTTATATAGCCTCAAAATGAAACTATTAAAGGAATTCTAAGAGTTGTAACATTCATACTTAATGGCCATAATTAACCATTATGTAATTGTAACCTAAGGTAAATAAGAGCTCTTAAACTACATTAATGAAATACAATAACTCTAAATTGTAATCCACCCAAAATTTATCACATGAAACTTCATTCTTCTTCAATGTGGCATGAATTGAAATATTCTTTTGATAATTTCAACAATATTTTCGTCACATCTTCATTGAACCATATTGTGTATGATTGATGCCTCTTTGTTCATATCAGTCCCATGTGATGAACACATTCAGATTAACTAGGAATAATTGAGCTAGTACTTTTCTTTTTCTAGGGTCAAAACAATTTTTTTTAGGTAATCTTTCATTGGTGATCACTGTAAGCCTTACTTTGTTAGGGTCAGTCACGTATCAACTTACAGTTATGTTTCTTGATCTGCCTCATGATAAATGTAGACTAATGAGCCACCTTTCTTCTCTTACGGTGATGGCTATAACTCTTTTATTATCATAGTAGATATAAGTAGATACCCTTGACCTATAAAAGTTCTCATATTACTAAGCTTTTTAGCCTCATAGAGCTCCTTGCTAAATTCAACGAGATTAGGGCCTATAGTTATCTTCTTCCTTTAGCTCATTGGACCATATAATGTAACATTTGTCACATAATATATTGGACACAAATTCATATAGAATTCCATTCGCCACCTAGGGACTTCTATACTCCTCTTTAAGTTCCTTGATGTTCATCTAGACCGTAAAATTTTTTTAGGTATTGGTGTCGTGGTTGTTCCTTAAGCATTAAGAAGCTTCTTTTACGTATAATGTAACCATTCATGCTCAGAATTTGAATTGAGATTTGAAATTTAGATTCTGCACCTTTAACTCCTAATCATAATTTTATGATGGCATAACTTATCTGTATGTTTCTCATTCCTTAAACTTTGCTGGGGTTGGAGGAGCCAATGTCAAATCTTGTCTTTCGTCTAGATGTAGATGGCGTGTTCAATGTTGATTCTACAAGCTTCACTTTATGAGCATGCTTGTCATTTATGACGGTGCTCTAGAGAGTGGTCTTATAACTTTCTTGGCATGGGATGCCTTGTGCCTTGAATATTTGATAGACCCACATACGTTAAAAAAGTACCAACTCTAGACGTGTAGATGCTCTCCTTGTAGCACACTTTTTAAATGACTTCTTTTGTTTTCACAAATGTTGTTGGGAGTTTCAATCATTGTCAGTCTCATTACCATTTTCTTCTTCGTAATGCCTCAAAGTTGAAATGTTTATACGTAAGAGGTCATATAGTGTTATGATCTAGAGTCGTTGCTTTCATACATCTTGACCACATAATTGAGAATTTCAACAAAAATATCTTGTTCTTCACCATCTTCACATGAGTAATTAGCTACAAAAATATCTTGTTCTTCACCATCTTCACATGAGTAATTAGCTTGATATTTTTATCCAATAAGCTAAGAGTAAAGTCATTCATCTTGATGTTCTATCTTGTCGTTTTTTATTTTAGGGACATAATAGACATCTGAGATGCAAAGTTTTCTTCCATTTTGAAGCTTAAAGACTACATCATTTTTTTCTTTAATTGGACATTTGGATAGATCACCAAATGTTATGTTGCCATGTTCACCTTTATCGAGCATTGTAAAGAACTTCTTTCTTCTATGCATGTGGTTCGAGGCTCTCGAGTTTAGGAACCACGTGACCCATTGAGGCGGCTCCATTTTGTTTTAGGACATTAACAACACTAGTGCATCACTCAATTTCTCATCATCAAGAAGATTAGCCTTCTTTCCTCTATTATTGTCTATATTATTCCAAGAGTCATATGAGTAATAACCAAATTTCTTACCAACATAGAACTGATTTTGTGATTTTTCTTATCTTCTTGTCAACCACATCCTAAACCGCAGTCTCGGCCACAAACCTCATTGCTTCCACAACCATTCCCTTAATTGTCATCAACGTGGTTACTACTGGTTCATTATAGTGGTTATCACAACCACCTCATCCTCCATTTCGACCCCATGTCTACCTCTTCTTCGATGGTAGCCTCCTCTTGACATAACATTCATGACTTGAAACATATCATGTCATCCCATATATATATATATCTTGGTTGTATGAACGTGATGTAAATTTGGAGGTTCTAGGTGCATGAAAATGATGTATGTATAGTTAATATTTACAAAAGTGATACATCTACATATGAAAAATGATGCATACTTAGTAAACCCTAGAGTACATAAGTGGGACACATAATGATGTTCGTATAATCTAGACACATGTTAAATACATGAACGGGACACATGAACCATTAAGGTACATGAATAATTAGTAAGTATATTGATGTGTGTTCCTCATAGAGTGATATTTAATATTTATGTTTTTTTTATATATATATATTTTCATACTAATATAAATATATGTAGGATTTGTTATTTATAGTAAGTGAAGAAAGTAAAGTGATTTACAAGGGTCTTGTTTCTCCTAAATTGTTTTTCTTGTCGTGTCTTGAATTTAGTCTGAGGGCCCAATTGTTAGATGTTTCTATCTAACTTCCTACATTCAGTGCATTGAATCATAACGATAAGAGTATTTGATTGAAAGTGTTACCTGACTCAAAATTTGATTGGCCTGACGTGGTGAGAATCAACGTTCAAATAACCGTGATTCTTATCAAAAAAAAATTTCAAACTATTTGGAACAATTTTGTGATCCATGGATCTCCGATCGGAAAACTGTATCCAAGCTCCGTTGCTAGTCTACGCTCTTTGAACTTTTTAAGCTTGACTAACTGAAACATCTGAATAACTAAAGGAAGTGAAATCAACCAAGACCTCGTTAGTAGCCGCGATCGAGAGTGGATTAGGGGTTTGAATAAAAACAAAGACGAAGCTTTGTATGAAATTTACGTTTTCAATTCAAGCCTTAGAACTCAACTCATATGCTTAAGATCGGTTCATTTCTATTTTTAGGAACTTAAAGGAGCATTTTTGTAGAAGGGCTCAAAGACTGATAAGCTTAGGTTAGGGGAGAATTTTGAGAATTTCATTATTGGGTAAGTTTTGACGGGAAAAATTCACCCTCAATACTCGATCTATTTAATTGAAACCAATTCTATTAGTTTTGTAGTGACTAATGAAACAATTGAATGAAAGATGTAACACCTGAACCCCGATAAGAAATTAATACTCGATTTTTCTTTCGAATATAAAATTTTCAAAAATTTTATTGAGAGTATTTGAGACCGACCAAATGAGGTAAAAGAGAAAAAAAAATCTTCCTAAAATCCAAAGAGCTCAATAAAAATATCAAAGAAAATAGTAAAAATTGGTCCAAGTCAACCCCGAGGGATAAATTCGCCATTTTGACCTACCTTACCTAGTTAGGGCTCTTTTAGAACTATAACCACAGAAAACCAAGATTCGGATCATTGGGAGAACCATTATGGCTATTGATTTATTCGAATCATTATGGCTATTGATTTATTCGAATTCATCAAGAGTCGAGGAAGAACTAAAGGTAAGCATTTTAAGTTTTTGATTTTGGTTTTCCTTCAAATTTGAGAGATTATTTTGAAATTAAATTTTAAATTTTTAGTACGTTGATATCCAAGAATTTCACACAAGTTTTATGAAGGGAGCCTAAGTTGACTTGGATTGAAAGACTATGTTCTGATGAACATCAAGAATCTACGTATTATAAGTTTTACAATTTTAGATGATATTTGGATGTGTTTATTTTCTTTTGTGATTGGCCTAAAATTACAATAAGAGTACTTTGTTAAGTAAGATTAAAACTCTACAACTTTGAAATTATGCCGAGAAAGTTATGAAAATAAAAAAAAAAAAAAAAAAAAGAATCGTAAACTAATCGTATTCTAAAGAAAAATAAATTCACTCAAGTGTTGAGGAGTGAACAAGCATCCAGCAAGAGGCTGAGTAGTGTGTCACCCTCCGCAGAAGACACGTGTCGAGTAGGAGGAGGAGAGGCGCATCGACATCAGGCAAGGACACGCATCGCAACCTTAGGAAACGACTCGATCCAACCAATCAAAACCCGAGATCGCATCCACTTTGCCCTCGTGTGACAACTAGAACTGAAAACCTGATCTGATCGCCTGAGATTCAAACTAACCTGGATCATTGCGTGCCTATCAAAAAAGGACACGTGTCACAATCAAAGCACGACTTCATCTCTGAAAGGTGCGTCGTACTTGCACATGAGTTGCTCATGTGGGAGACTTCATGTGTGCATGTACAACGCATGTAGGTCTCTTTTTGTCTCGTTTGACATCCATTTGTCATATTTTCAACTCAATTTCGATAATAAACCTAATCTTAATTGAATTATGACCTACTAGAGAAATTTTAAAAATTTTGGAGCTCTTAACATGTGAAAAAGTTAGCTTACGAAGACACACGACATCCAAGTAACCACACAAACTTTAAGCAAGTAATACTTAGTGCTAGCATTCCTTACCTCAGATGATTAGAAAATGTATGTTAATTACTTCGGAAGGGCGCTTTTAGATGAGTATGCACTGTATATATGTTATGATAAAATTACCGTTTGCCCCTAAGTTGAGATTTCCGAGAAGCATGTTGTGTTATGTATCATGCAAAGTTAGAATGACAATGTACATGACTAGAATACGAGTTGGACAATATGGATGAGCATGTTATGCATGATGTAAAATATAACCAAAATGCTTCCATGATGAGATTTGTAACGAATGGTGTTTTATATGCTTTCTATTCTATTAGAAAGGAGAATAGACTATTGTGATCTATGCTTCAGGTGATTGATGAATGTTATCCCATTGAGCTTGTTTGCTTGTATGTTTGCATGATATAATATATTTTAGCTGCAAGTGTATGACTGTGCTTCTCTCTATAGAGTGTATTTTATCTACACAAAGCTAGGGCATTTGAGTTTGGTTGACTAGACGATCTAGGTCAATATGCCTCCAATAGACTAAGCACCTTAGGATCGTGATCACCGGTCAGAGGGTTTAGACTCTAGTGTTCTTAGATGAAGAAAGACTCAATGAGTTAGAACATAGCATCCTGGAGCCAAAAGTCCATGTTAAGCTACTTAGGCACCCTAGCTAGGAATCCAATAGACCTCATCAACTCCCACATATGACTGAAGTGAAATCTAAATTATGGATTACATGCTCAGGTGATTGATAGACATATCTCCATAACAAAGCATGCATGAGAGAACTCAGTTAAGATTAGGGCACTACAACTAGTGCAATTTACACGTTGACCTAGGTCAAAACGTTTCCAATAGACCCTACACGCAAGATCATGAGAGGCAATCAGTGGTCTAGACCTAATTGCACATAGAGATTTGAATTACATCCAATGAGCTAATTTCAAGCGCCTTGAAAATGAGAGATGAGATTTAAACTGTCTAAGAGACTCTGAACCTAGTAGACCTCTATGGCATCCAAGGACGACAGAGGTAACTCTTCAAGCTTATAGCGGTGTGACGGTGTCCTCAAAGTCTCCACTACCTATCCACTCCGGTACTCATTTTGTCAAAAATCTACTTTGATAACCATACCATCGAGGTAGGTATAGGTCGGATAGGGAGGTGCGTTGAGACGACTAGATGCCCAACCATGTGAAAATGGCTAGTAGTCTCTTGAACAGGGCCCCTATGCTATAAACACGTTTCTGAGAGGGGAGCGTGGGACCACATAGGTTGACCCAGTAACTAGTCGACACACAGGTGGTTGCTCCCCCAAGCTTTGGTGACTTTATGGTCCTGTAGGAGGATCTGCCAGCTAACCTTCTACGAATGATGTTTAGACTAGCAGATACCATACTATTCTTATAGAGTGTATGAGATCGTGCCTTAACCCAGGTCACCGATCATTCACTACATAAGCAAAGTAATTTACCAAGGTCAAAGAGCAAAAAAATTGTAGCAACCCAACAAGTCAAAGATAGCCTCCAAGTAGTTAGTAGTTGGTAGTTGGTACGGTCTCCATAGAGCTTCTACTTCTCTTTCCACTCTGGTACAAGTACCGTTGAGCTCAGTTAGGGTTGTGTGATTGACACCGGGCATGAAAAATTTTTAGGGTAAGAAGAAGAATCATTTTGTTGAAAGACACGAGACATGAAAAAGTCTAAAACACCCCGAATGGAGAGGAAAAAGAAAAAAAAAATTGGAAACCAAAGCCGGTGAATACCCATCATTCTTCAATGAATATAATCAAATAGAACGAATGGTTTTCGAGAAAACCAATTGCTAGAGCTTCCTTGATGTCACGGCTAGAATTTTGCTAAAGAAAACATCGTGAGAAACTCACGGTAGCGGCGCAAACGAAAGTAAGTTTCAGAGCATCAAAGTAATGACACGTGTGTTTCCTCTCTGTTCAAAGATAGGAGACGATGACTAGTTGAACTGACCACTCTTTTTTTTTACTTTTGGACCACCTTTCAACTTTTTTACGAAAGTTAATTCATTAAGGGACCTATACAAGAAAAGTGGAGGAATTTTGAGCTGAACCGAGCTCTCGAACGTAACCAAATTGGTAAGAAGCTACATTAAATATTTCTCAAGTTTTACTGATAGGAATCACTTGAAAATGCTCTCTAGAGTTAATATTTACTTAATATTAAGTGAATATGGAAGGTTTAGGACTTGAACCACCTATTAAGGGCCTCAATTGAACGTTTTACTCCGAAGTTACCTATTAGGGCTCAGTAAATCTTAAAAATTTACCCATAAATGAATTCCACTAAACTTAGACAATCTAAGAAATAAATTTTGTGATGTATGATGAATTTGAAGAGAATAGAAGCATGTTTGAACTTAAACCAATAATAAGATAAAGATATTCATATTAGGCCCTTTATTATGTTTTATAATTCAAATGAACTATGAATGACATAAAATTTGAGGCACATGGATTATTTAATCATGATTTTGATATGTTTGGATACAAGAATGATTTGTATGCTTTGAAATAAGGTGAACTATGTAAAGTGTTTGAAGTCTAAGTTGCACACTTAACCTTTATGATGAACTCTCCAGAACTTAGAATGATGAATTTAAAGCCTACACATTAGCTCGAACGATATAACCAAATTAAGTAGGCTGATTTTAAGACAAGACACTACCATGATCTTAAGTCTAATACGATGTCCATATAGCTAAATACTACTCTATGAAACAAATTCAGTCTTACCTAGTACGTACCTTAAGTCCCTCTAGACCTCCCACCTATTTGGTATATCATGATCTCATATTATGATCGACCCTAATATTAAAAAGTAAAAAAAATATATGGAAAAAATAGTAGTATATAAAAGACAAAGAAAGGAATCAAATACTCTCACATTAATTTTAAGATAAAGTTTTAATAATATCTTTTTTTTTAAAATGTGAAAGGTTATTATTATTATTATTTTTTTTTTTTTTTGTAAAAATTGATCAAAGGAGTAAGATAGTAAATAATTACCATAAAGGCTAAAATTGGAAAAAGAAAAATATATATATATTTATTTATTTGAAGAGTGTTTTTTTTTAAAACTAAAATGAAACTTTTTAAAGATGAAAAACGTGAATCTAAGTAGCTTTTTTTTCATTCGCATCAATAAATAATACTAACTCGGCATGCCCTAACGACGAGACAAATATTATGAATGTGGTACGACATGTCAACAAAAACGAAAGTAGACAAGTTTCACTAAATAGG
Organism: Cucurbita pepo subsp. pepo; assembly: GCF_002806865.2. Classification (NCBI taxonomy): domain Eukaryota; kingdom Viridiplantae; phylum Streptophyta; class Magnoliopsida; order Cucurbitales; family Cucurbitaceae; genus Cucurbita; species Cucurbita pepo. The sequence goes on along the minus strand of NC_036654.1, from coordinate 2,900,146 downwards.
AGCAACATGCATGCATGGTAAATCACCGAAAGAGAATACTTAAATTTTATTACTTACTATTCAATAGTTTAGGAGAAAGCATATCATAGTAAAAAAAAAATTACATAAATTTTGGTAGCATCCCGATGGAAACTTTTCAAATTTAACCGTTGAACAAGAGAGTAAAAAAAAAAAAAAAATGAAATTGAGAAGATAGTGGGGAAGGAGGGTAAAATGGGAAGCAGGTAAAAAAAAAGCATGTAAAAAGGTTATAAACCAGAAGCTGTAAATGGTAGGAAACAGAACAAACCCCACTGTCCCTCTCTTTTACCTTTCCCTCTGCAGAGATGAAGGCGTCTGGGTGGCAGTAGTTTGAGTACCCACAAAACCCAATCGCGTCCCGCAGGTCAGGTCCTAAACTTAAAGGGATACACTTAATTAATGCCCCTTTATATAACCAAATATGCCCTTCCAAACCCACTCTAACTAAGACAACAGCCCTCTAAAAGGACACCCCCTCCCCTCTCTCTCTCTCTCTCTCTCTCTCTCTCTGCAAATGGCAATTTAGGGTTTTTTTTTTTTTTTTTTTTTTTTTGGGATCTGAATTTTTGTTCTTCCCATCTGCTTCAGCCATTGGTGAGAGTGAGAAATTTGTTAATTTTAATTTTTATTGCGTTTTTTTTTTTTTTTTAATTTTTTTTTTTTAAATTTTCTCCGACATTGCAGGTACTTTGCCTCGAAATTTTAAAAGAAAATGTTGGAATATGAATGGGGATCAACGAACGCGCCGCCGATTCTTCTCCCCGGCGACGAATCCGAACCCGCTTTTAACCCGGAAGCGCCTCACTCTCACCATTTACCCACTTTCATCGACCATCACCACCACAACACTTTCTTGCCGACTCTGACTCCGCCGCCGTTCACTACCCACTTCGGCGGGTTCGACGACCACCCACACAGCTTCATAATGGGTCCTTCTCATCATTACGATACTGTAGTCGACGCCGTCCATGGCGGAGGTGTCGGAGGGGGGGAGTTTGTGGTGGTACCCAAGAGTGAGGAGGTTTGTCGGAGTATAACGGCGGTTCCTGTAGATTTCGCGGCGAGGATAGGGCTAAATTTAGGGGGGAGAACCTATTTCTCGTCTGAGGAGGAGGAGTTTGTGAATCAATTGTACCGGAGAGCGAGAACCGGTGGCGAACCGGGTTCGGGGAACTGGTCGGCTCGGTGCCAAGCGGAGGGGTGTAATGCGGATCTGAGCCAAGCAAAACAATACCACCGACGGCATAAAGTTTGTGAGTTTCATTCCAAAGCTTCCACCGTCATCACCGCCGGGTTGACTCAGAGGTTCTGTCAGCAATGCAGCAGGTTCGTTCCCCCTTCCTTCTAAAATTCCCAAACTACCCTCCTAATCGCTCCCTAAACATTTAGCGTTATGATCATTTAGATAGATTAAAAGTCGAAATATGTTCGAATTTATTATAAACCGAGATGAAATAGTACACCGAGCTTTAATTTGTAGCTACTCCGACATTAAAATTAGTTGAATTAATCTTTCATTATAGTACCTAGGCTTCCAACTACTTAAATATTTCACCCAACTTAGTGACTCAAGTGTGTAAAATGACATGAATGCCCTTGTTAGAGGTCAATCATTGGTTGGCCGTATGGTGGAGTAAATCCCGAGGGTAATTCCGTCCGTAGGAAAAAGATCCTGTAGTTTTCAGGTTTGACGGTGGCTCTAGACTTGCCCCCCCTTCACAAAAGACCTAGAGCCACTTTCCACAGATAGCTGCACATCTGCCCGAAATACCGAAAATGCCCTCGGGATACCAAAATAATGATTGGCCTTCCGTACAAAGAAAAAAAAAAGAAACCCGGAGGGCATTTTCGTACCCCGTTTTTATTTTTGGTTTAATAAAATATGTGTGTGTGGAATGAAGAACCAAACATAGGTCAAAGTCAAAGGTTAGAAGTGGACCCCACGTCCATTATTGTAATAATAACATACTTCAAAAACTATGTTATATTATGTGTATGATAATATTGAAAAAATGGATGGTGGAGGGTTTATGACAGGTTTCATGTGCTGACCGAGTTTGATAACGGAAAACGGAGTTGTCGGAAGAGGTTGGCGGATCACAACCGTCGACGGCGGAAGACACAACAAATTTCCAATCAAGGAAGCCCCAAGACGCAGCGCCTTCAAACTACTACTACTACTTCTTCAACCGAACAGTCGGCGTGGTCGGTGACCGTGGCAGTGTCTCCGGCCAAGATGTCGTTGGAGTGCCTTAGCCAACGCCCATATTAGACAACAAATTTAATGATATTAATATGTGTATTGTGTAGGTAGCTTTTATCTTAACCTTTTTTTTTTATTTTAGTTTTAATAAAAATACATTTTGTGTAATATTATGAATTTCATTTAATAGTAGTACTGATGCTCTCATTTGGGTCTGCAACTATGGGATTTTTATTACAAAAAAGCTATATAATATTCATTTTCATTCCTCATCTTATATGTTTTTTTTTTAAGTTTTATAATACGACTAATTTTAGGATAGTTAAGTATGTTGGATTCTAAGCTCGATCTTGTGAACAAATAAAATTCTTAAGTGAACTTATTGTTGGAACGTCAAAAGTTTGGGTTGGATGAAATTGTTTGATGCATGAATAACACGTATCATGTGGCCTTATTTACGTGTTATTATTTATGACATGATATATATGATGCATATATTTTTCTTTACGTTTGTTTATAATTGTTAGGTTGATATGACCATAAGTATGGAAGTATTTTGTATATCATTTTATTGAACCATGATTTTTAATGCAAGATCTTATACATGTTGTATATCATATAATTATGGGTTAATTATCAAATATGTAACGCATAGATTCGTACACCACAAATATTATTTGTGTTCATTTCATTTTTGTTAGTTTTTAGCAAAATGTCTATGCGCTAGCCTATATATAGTCGAACATATGAGGTACGTCAATAATACCACATAGTGGACCCACATACATATGCGTGGACCGTATATAAAAAAATATTATGCATTCAACCCTACGTGAAAAAGAAAGTAGTGCCCAATGATGGTGTTACCCAATGAGTATTTCTCATCTTAGGTTTTAAACATTTTTACGGGTAAAGGTAAGAGTCTTATGTACCGATGACGGCGTCAATTGAGGAGGCTATAGAATAAAGCCATAGACAATAAATATATATATATATTTCTAATTTATAATTTATCAGATTTTTATCTTTTATTTCATTTTATATTTTGTGTTTGATAATTGAGTTTTATTTGAGTTTTGGATTTTAAAAAAGGATTTTGGTTTTGAGATAAAATTTGATTTTAAAACCAGTAATTTGAGATCAAATTGATCAAATTCAGATGAAATTACAAGGAGATTCAAATTTGATAATAGAAACTATAATTAACCTAAAATGATATGCGAAGTAAATGAGAACAGAAAAGTTTAAATAAAAAATAAAAGAAAAGAGAAAAAGAATGATAATGATTTGAAATTTTCCAGGAAAGGTATCTGTTTGGTGTCAGAGAAAGTTGGTCAAAATAGGGTGGTGGATTGCTCTGCTTTCCCGGAAAGTTGCGGTGAGTAGGAATTGGTCAAAAAGTTATATAAACAAATTAACCAACGCCTACCCATAATTATCGGCTCCATGTCGGATATCCCGATCATGCTTATCCAAGACATGTTGTCCATGGCTGTATACTCGTTTCACAACTTCACGACGGAGAACGAAACAAAATGCTGGACCGTCAAGGCAGCTTTACCCGTCTTAAGAGTGGCGAAGAACTGGCTTTGTGATAGTCAAGATGGATGACTTCGACATCGTGTTAGCGATGAATTTCCTACTATAACACAAAGTCATTTTCATGCCACTAGCTAAAAGCTTAGTAGTAATGGGGTCGAAGATATCTAAACAAACACCCATGAACTAGGAGGAGTGAAAATGATGTCAGCACTACAATTGAGAAAGGATATTAGTCATGATGAACCTATAATCACTGCAACTACCATATTTAAAGAAGGAAGCTCGAGCGAGCTAACCCCAACACAAGCTTTACAATTGATTCAGAAACACTCCTATGTGAGATAAGGAAGTCAGACAAAGTATTTATCTCCACTTGGGTAGATAAATAATGAGATTGATGTTATATCGAGGGCGAGATTGCCTACGACAAATGAATGTCATACAACTCAACCTTGAGCTAGTTGAATTCTACCAACAGCTAAATGACTTGCTAATAGTCGGGACAATTAGACCCATAAAGCCTACCCTAAATGACCAGGGCTAGGGAGAAACACCAAGCCAACACCTTTGCTGAAGGAGGGCAACACATATTCATGCAGAAGTACCATCTAGACAGATGAAGAGAAGGGTCGGTCAAAAGGGTCGACCTTGACAGTTTCAAGATGGAAAGAAAGTTTTGCTCAAGTTGAGGTCAAATCAACTTCGAGATCAAAGCAACAATAGTCAAAGACTAGTGCGAAAATACTATGGACCATTCGAAGTTATCCACAAGGTTGGAAAGACATCATATAGGATCTAATTGCTCCTATGGATGCGGACTAGCCCTCTTGTCCACGTTAATAACTTGAAACGTTACAATACCAACCAAGAAGACATCAAGCACAAAGAGACAACACAACCTCACAAAAAAGAAGAATTTCCAAGCGAAGAAAGTAGAAGAGACTCCGACAGAGAAGACACCAAATGTCAACGAACCGATAAATAGTTTCCAACAGTTCCTTGCAGAGTGGAAGATACTCCTCAATGTTGAAATCAGCTTGAAGCACGTCGAGAGACCTGAAGTCAGCCTCAACTCACATCGCTGAGTTCGCGAAGAGTCAGTTGACAGAGAAGTCAACTAATTGAGTGGGAGAGGATGTCATGATCGTGTTTGTTCAAGACATGTTGCGTATGGCTGCATGTCAAATGTCTTGGTCGAGACGTATTGTCCATGGCCGCATGCCCATACCAAACCCTTTATACATTGCTTTCATCTTAGATAGGTTTTTACTATTTCACGTTGTATGATCACCGTTCACCAAAATTTTGTCTATACCCGCCATGGCTAAAATGCCCCAAAATGTACTACAGTGGGATATGACTAGTTGTCACTATATACTACTTAAGTCATGTTGTTTCTTTATCTGCTTACAGTCATATAACTTTGCTTTCTTCCTTTCTTCAAATTGTTTTCAAATATATTCACTCACTCACATTTTCTAAAACATTGATGGCAAACATGACTCTAGTGAATCAGAGATTCTTTGCTTGATTTGAGGTTGAAAATGTAAAGTCTTAACCTCTTATTTCTTTAAATAGTACACTGTCGGCTGTCGTTTCACTGCCACTCATAAGATCACAATTATGAGGTATGTTTGGCCGTTGAGAGGCACCGCAAAAAACACTATTGTTTGAAGACCAACCAATTCAATTGAACCGATTTGACAAGTTCAGTTGGATTGTTGATCGGTTCAATTTGACCAATTGGTCTACTTGGACCGGTTTAGACCAATTTGGTCGGTTTAGCTCATTTTTTCTCTATTATTTATTCGAGTGAGAATAATATTTGTAGCTAATTCAATATAACTATCACTTTGGAGACTTGATTAAATAGATAGATGGAACATAATCGAGATAGAATTTACTCCTTTCATATTAGACAAGTACATGAGTAATTTCTTTCCGTGCTAACTTCAGAACTTGAACCATGAGTCTCATGCACTCACTAGCCTGAGCGAAAATTAATTTACTATGGAATCATACATAATAGGCTTATTAGAGGATCAATGATGTTTAAGATATAAGATGTAATTACAAGAGTAAAAATGGAATTTTTAATTCAATTATAACGCACCATCAACAGTCAAATGAATTGGATTAAAAAAAAAAAAAAAAAAA